>NW_026289765.1:95000-140000 GCF_023373465.1 Oncorhynchus keta | reverse complement strand
TTCTCTCTCTCTCTCTCCCTCCTTCTCCTCCCTCCTTCCCTTCTCTCTCTTTCCCTCCTTCTGTCCATCCTTCCCTTCTCTCTCTCTCTCTCTCTCTCTCCCTTCCCTATTCTTTCCCTCCCTCCCTCTCTCCCTCTCTCATTCCTCCCTACCTCCCTCCTTCTGTCCATCCTTCCCTCTCTCCTCCTCCCTCTTCCCTCCTTCCCCATCCTCTCTTCTCTCTCCTCCCTCCTTCTGTCCCTCCTTCCCTCCTCTCTCTCACTCTGTCCCTCCTTCTGTCCTCAGAGAGAGGTGATCATCTCATCTCTCCTCCTTCTGTCCAAAGACTTCCCTTCCAAGCTCTCTCCCTCCTCTCTGCTTGGATCTCCAGCAACTCAGGTCTCTAGACAGCATCCTTGACCATCCTTCAGTCCCCTCTCCCTCCTTCTGTCCATCCTGTCCCCTTCTCTGAGGTTCTCCCTCCTTCTGTCCCTACATTCCATCTCTCTCTCTCAGAAAGCTCCTTCTGTCCATCCTTCCCTTCAATTTATCTATTATTTTCTCCCTCTCATCCTTCTGTCCATCCTTCCCTATGAAAATTTCCCTATTAATCCAATTAGGCCCATTCCCTCCATCCTGATACCATTTTGAGCAGAAATACAATTTCATTGGATCACCTGACCTAAAACTTTGCACCTACACTGCACCTCCCTGGAATAATACATTATGGCATTTCTCTCATTTCAAAGATTATGTCCATCCTTCCCACTTTTTTCTTTCTGTATCCTTTTACCAGATCTAATGTGTTATATTCTTCTCCCTTCCCTATTCTTTTCCCTAATTTCACATTTCCCTACAAACTTTTGTTCCTGTAAACCTGTGTTTCCCTTTCTCTCTCCCTCCTCTCTGTCCATCCTTCCCTGTCTCAGGTCTCTCCTCCTTCTGTCCATCCTTCCCTTTCTCTCTCTATCATTTTAGGCTTCTGTCCATCCTTCCCTTAAATCTTCACCTCCTTCTGTCCATCCTTCCCTCTTTCATCTCTCCCTCCTTGTGTCCCATCCTTGGACCACGTGTTGGACTCACACATACTGTACATCCTTCCCAGATTCACTTGGAAGACCCCTCCTTCTGCCCATCCTTCCCAGCTCTCCTCTTTCCTCTTCAGATATCACCATCCTTCCTCTTTCCTCTTCAGATATCACTCCTTCTGTCCTCTTTCCTCTTCAGATATCTCCAAGCAGCTCTCCTCTCTCCTCTTCAGATATCCTTCCAAGCAGCTCTCCTCTCCTCTTCCAGATATCACCAAGCAGCTCTCCTCTCTCCTCCTTCACATATCACCTCCAGCTCCCTCTCTCACCTCTTCATATCCCAAGCTAGCTCTCCTCTCCTCTTCCTGATATCACCAAGCAGCTCTCCTCTCTCCTCTTCAGATATCACATTCCTCTCCTCTCTCCTGTTCAGATATCACCAAGCAGCTCTCCTCTCCTCTTCAGATATCAGAAGCAGCTCTCCTCTCTTCTCTTCATATATCATCAAGCTGCTCTCCTCTCTCCTCTTTGGATATCACCAAGCAGCTCTCCTCTCTCCTCTTCAGATGATCACCAAGTGCTCTCCTCTCTCCTCTTCAGATATCACCAAGTAGCTCTCCTCTCTCCTTTCATATAAAAGCAGCTCTCCTCTCTCCTCTTCTGATATGAGGCAGAAAGCAGCTCTCCTCTTTCCTCTTTAGATATCACCTGCAGCTCTCCTCTCTCCTCTTCACATATCAAAGAAGCTCTCTCTCCTCTTGAGATATCATCACAACAAGAACAGGTAGACAGCATCCTAAATGGAACAGTAGCAGCAATTCCTCTCTTCTTCACATATCACCAATTTGCAGCTTCCTCAACATTTCAGAAATCAATGGTTCAAGCAGCTCTTTGCACATACTCACCTCTTCAGATATCATCAAGATTATGGTACTTTAAAACACTCTTTTAAAATATTTTACCAGATCTAATGCTCTCCTCTCCACAAACTTCAGATATCAAATTGTACCAAGACATGCTCTCCTGTTTCAGGTCCTGAGCTTCAGATATCAGATTTGGGGAAGCAGCTCTTGAAAAAAGGTGAGATCCTTACTTCAATCAGTTCACCACTCTTAGATATCAGGGTCCTCTCCTCTTCAGATTGGTCCGTAGATATCAGAGAGCTCTCGTTGTGTTGGGCCATCACAGTGGACCATGTGTTGGATATCACACATACTGTACATAATATCACCAAGCAGCTCTCCTCTCTCCTCTTCAGATATCACCAAGCAGATCTTGAAAGACTCTTCTGATATCACCAAGCAGCTCTCCTCTCTCCTCTTCAGATATCACCAAGCAGCTCTCCTCACCTCTTCAGATATCACCAAGCAGCTCTCCTCTCGCCTCTTCAGATATCACCAAGCAGCTCTCCTCTCCTCTTCAGATATCACCAAGCAGCTCTCCTCTCTTCTCTTCAGATATCACCAAGCAGCTCTCCTCTCCCTCTTCAGATATCACCAAGCAGCTCTCCTCTCTCCTCTTCAGATATCACCAAGCAGCTCTCCTCTCCTCTTCAGATATCACCAAGCAGCTCTCCTCTCCTCTTCAGATATCACCAAGCAGCTCTCCTCTCTCCTCTTCAGATATCACCAAGCAGCTCTCCTCTTTCCTCTTCAGATATCATCAAGCAGCTCTCCTCTCTCCTCTTCAGATATCACCAAGCAGCTCTCCTCTCCTCTTCAGATATCACCAAGCAGCTCTCCTCTCTCCTCTTCAGATATCATCAAGCAGCTCTCCTCTCCTCTTCAGATATCACCAAGCAGCTCTCCTCTCTCTTTCAGATATCACCAAGCAGCTCTCCTCTCTCCTCTTCAGATATCACCAAGCAGCTCTCCTCTCTCCTCTTCAGATATCACCAAGCAGCTCTCCTCTCCTCTTCAGATATCACCAAGCAGCTCTCTCTCTCCTGTTCAGATATCACCAAGCAGCTCTCCTCTCTCCTCTTCAGATATCACCAAGCAGCTCTCCTCTCTCCTCTTCAGATATCACAAGCAGCTCTCCTCTCTCCTCTTCAGATATCACCAAGCAGCTCTCCTCTCCTCTTCAGATATCACCAAGCAGCTCTCCTCTCTCTCTTCAGATATCACCAAGCAGCTCTCCTCACCTCTTCACATATCACCAAGCAGCTCTCCTCTCTCCTCTTCAGATATCACCAAGCAGCTCTCCTCTCTCCTCTTCAGATATCACCAAGCAGCTCTCCTCTCCCTCTTCATATATCACCAAGCAGCTCTCCTCTCCTCTTCATATATCACCAAGCAGCTCTCCTCTCTCCTCTTCAGATATCATCAAGCAGCTCTCCTCTCTCCTCTTCAGATATCATCAAGCAGCTCTCCTCTCCCTCTTCAGATATCACCAAACAGCTCTCCTCTCCTTTCAGATATCACCAAGCAGCTCTCCTCTCTCCTCTTCATATATCATCAAGCAGCTCTCCTCTCTTCATCTGAAAGAAGCTTATAGTCACACTCCGTTTTATAGCTCCTTTTTACAGAGAAGAATGTCCCATTGTTGAATCCCAGTGGGCCTGACATAGATTTGTGTTCTGATCAATACAACCTTGCCAATATCGATGTTTCAAACGCCAAGTGTCCATTGAAACAGAATCTATCCCTTGTCTAATCCCTCCACCTGTTGCTCTCGGCAACACAAACAACAACATCCACAACAATGGCCCCCACCTCTACACAGACGTGTTGATAACAACACTCTCTTCATCTCCGCTATGATACAAACATCCCTCATTACACCCTACAAGGTCTGATTGGTTCTCTGCGTTTCCTTCAGGAACACTGTCTAATGATCCAGGATCTGATTGGTTCTCTGCGTATTCCTTCAGGAACACTGTCTAATGATCCAGGATCTGATTGGTTCTCTGCGTATTCCTTCAGGAACACTGTCTAATGATCCTGGGTCTGATTGGTTCTCTGCGTATTCCTTCAGGAACACTGTCTAATGATCCTGGGTCTGATTGGTTCTCTGCGTATTCCTTCAGGAACACTGTCTAATGATCCAGGATCTGATTGGTTCTCTGCGTATTCCTTCAGGAACACTGTCTAATGATCCTGGGTCTGATTGGTTCTCTGCGTTTTCCTTCAGAATAATACAGAATAAACTAAGATAGGACGTAGTGAAGATACTGTATCTGAGTCTGTCCATTGATGTCAGCAGTACTGCACTACACACTGTATATGTACACTGTACGCATGTGAGTGAGTTGAAAACACAATATCTTCTGTTATTTGGTGAGATGGACCATGGACGGCAGATAGCTTAGTGCTTAAGAGCGTTGGGCCAGTAACCGAAAGGTTGCTGGTTTGAATCCCTGAGCTGACTAGGCTGAAAATCTGCCAATGTGAGAATTGGCCTGTGTTGACTTCTAACATTATTTAATTTTTAATTTAAGTCCGTTAAGAACAAATTCTTATTTTACAATGACGTCTTACCCCGGTCAAACCCAAACCCGGACGACGCTGGACCAACTGTGCGCTGTCCTATGGGACTCCCAATCACGGGCCGGTTGTGGTACAGCCTGGAATCCAACCAGGGTCTGTAATGACGCCTCTCAGCACTGAGATGCCTTAGACCGCTGCGCCCCTCGGGGAGCCCCAAGACACAGCGGTGAAAGGTTGGAAAGAGACTAGTTGTATCTGTCTATAGGCCCCGTAGCCTCTGATAGTGTACTTAAAAAACTCCATGCTCCCAAATGGCACCCTATTCCCTTTATAGTGCACTACTTTAGACCAGGGCTGGCACCCTATTCCCTTTATAGTGCACTACTTTAGACCAGGGCTGGCACCCTATTCCCTTTATAGTGCACTACTTTACTTTTCCCTTTATAGACTACTTTTGAGGGCCCATAGGGGAATAGGGTGCCATTTGGGATGCAGCCCAAGTCAAAAACTCCCCATCTTAAAGCATAAGCTCTTCATAAAACCCCACTGCCCTCGCCACATGGCTTTATGATCAAGGCAGTAATGTGTGACGGCTGAGCTCAGCAGCGTTAATGTGGAACGCTCATACCTGGTGTGGTCCACATCTTCCTGTATCCTCCTCACACTATCTCCATCTATAAAGAGGAGAGAGAGAGAGAGAGAGAGAGAGAGAAGAGAGAGAGAGAGAGAGAGAGAGAGAGAGAGAGAGAGAGAGAGAGAGAGACAGAGAGAGAGAGAGAGAGAGAGAGAGAGAGAGAGAGAGAGAGAGAGAGAGAGAGAGAGAGAGAGAGAGAGAGAGAGAGAGATGCAGAGAGAGAGAGAGAGAGAGAGAGAGAGAGAGAGAGAGAGAGAGAGAGAGAGAGAGAGAGATATGAGAGAGATGCATATATATAGAGAGAGATACAGAGAGAGAGAGAGTGAGAAAGATAGAGAGAGAGTCACCTTTCACTGTAAAAACACTGACACTTGGTTTCCTAAAGTGTAACCTGCAGTGATTTAACCTACAGTATCTCTTGTACCAGGGAGAGCTGCCAGTAGAGCTCTTGATCTGGCGGTCTGCTCTCTCCGTCTCTGTTTTACCATCACTACATCATCCATCATTTGTAGAGTCGGAATGAAAGACTGAATGTGAATATTAGGGAACATCGTGGCCTAGAAAGTTAATTATTTCCGTCATCGTTGTGAGAGACTGCATGGAGAGAGAGAGCAGTAATTGTGTCTTTCGTCATTATGTCTCTGTCTCTATCACACTTTGACCACACACTAGGTAATTCAGGATTTTTGGAGGGGGGGGCTTTTTCCACAAGCTGCATTTCTACCTTAGATTGCGTTGGGGAAACTATGCTAGAGTGTAGATTCCCGAGGCTCTCCCAAACCCCCTGTGTGCCATGGACCCAGTCAGCAGAAGTGTTTTGCTCAGTAAGGTCTTGCTATAGTAAACTTTCTCCAAAGCCTTGATTCCTCTCGAGAGCCAGAAAATGTCATGCTCTCAATCTATTGTAGAAATATAGTGCATGAAAAGCCCAGCATCCCATGACACATCATTATGGATTTTCAGTTTTTTTTTACTACAGCCTGAGAAACAGCTAGACTTTTCCCGGTTCAATCCCCAGTCCAGTCATTATAATAGGAACCCCATTTTAGGCTCGGATTTCAGGATGGACAAGATACTTAAGGACCGTTAAGTTATCGATGGTGCAGGACATGTCTGCTCAGTATGACTTTGGGTTTTCACTACAACATCACAGGGAGCGACCCTGTGGACGCAACTATAACATCACAGGGAGCGGACCTGTGGACGCAACTACAACATCATGGACCTGTGGAGCGGAGCGTAACCTGTGGACGCAACTACAACATCACAGGGAGCGGACCTGTGGACGCAACTACAACATCATGGACCTGTGGACGCAACTACAACATCACAGGGAGCGGACCTGTGGACGCAACTACAACATCATGGACCTGTGGACGCAGCTACAACATCACAGGGAGCGGACCTGTGGACGCAACTACAACATCACAGGGAGCGGACCTGTGGACGCAACTACAACATCACAGGGAGCGGACCTGTGGACGCACTTCAACATCACAGGACATCACAGGGAGCAGACCATGTGTGGACGCAACTACAACATCACAGGGAGCGGACCTGTGGACGCAACTACAACATCACAGGGAGCGGAACCTGTGGACGCAACTACAACATCACAGGGAGCGGACCCTGTGGACGCAACTACAACATCACAGGGAGCAGACCTGTGGACGCAACTACAACATCATGGACCTGTGGACGCAACTACAACATCACAGGGAGCAGACCTGTGGACGCAACTACAACATCATGGACCTGTGGACGCAACTATAACATCACAGGGAGCGGACCTGTGGACGCAACTACAACATCACAGGGAGCGGACCTGTGGACGCAACTACAACATCATGGGACCTGTGGACGCAACTACAACATCACAGGGAGCGGAACCTGTGGACGCAACTACAACATCATGGACCTGTGGACGCAACTAGAACATCACAGGGAGCGGACCTGTGGACGCAACTACAACATCACAGGGAGCGGGACCTGTGGACGCAACTACAACATCACAGGGAGCAGACCTGTGGACGCAACTACAACATCACAGGGAGCGGACCTGTGGACGCAACTACAACATCACAGGCAGCAGACCTGTGGATGCAACTACAACATCACAGGGAGCGGACCTGTGGACGCAACTACAACATCACAGGGAGCGGACCTGTGGACGCAACTACAACATCACAGGGAGCAGACCTGTGGACGCAACTACAACATCACAGGGAGCGGACCTGTGGACGCAACTACAACATCACAGGGAGCGGAACCTGTGGACGCAACTACAACATCACAGGGAGCGGACCTGTGGACGCAACTACAACATCACAGGGAGCGGACCTGTGGACGCAACTACAACATCACAGGGAGCGGACCTGTGGACGCAACTACAACATCACAGGGAGCGTGGACCTGTGGACGCAACTATAACATCACAGGGAGCGTAACCTGTGGACGCAACTATAAATCACAGGGACCCTGTGGACGCAACTACAACATCACAGGGAGCAGACCTGTGGACGCAACTACAACATCATGGACCTGTGGACGCAACTGCAACATCACAGGGAGCGGAACCTGTGGAAGCAACGTATCAACAAACAACGTAACCTGTGGATTGACAACTACAACATCACAGGGAGCGTAACCTGTGGACGCAACTACAACATCATAGAGAGCAGGACCTTTTTAACATGTTCATGGACCTGTGACACAATCAACATCACAGGGATTAAGTGGACAACCTGATTGGTTATCAAAGCGTGTTGGATTTTGGACGTCACACAAAATCACAGGGAGCGGGAATTCTGGGTGCTTCATGGAGCTGAGACAAAAATCATGGACCTGTGGGTCTGACATGCATCATAGGGAGCGGGACCTTTTCATCAATGGAGCATCTAAAACTATTTTTTGTCAGTTGAAAATCACAAATGTAACCTGTGCTCAACTCAACATCACAGGAGTGTAACCTGTGGACATTTTAACATTAACATCACAGGGAGCATAACCTGTGGACATTTCAACATCACAGGGAGTGAAATTTTTTTACCAAATGTGAGTTAAACTTCTTCACAACAGTATCTGGGACCTGCCTGGTGTGTTCCTTGTTCTTCATGATGCCCTCTGCGCTTTTAACGGACCTCTGAGACTATCACAGTGCAAACATTTATAAAGATATAAAACTGTATTTTTCATTAGTCATTTAGAATCAACATTGGATCAAGTCAGGATCACAATCTGGATGAAGTTTGCTGAACTGAAAGTTTATTGATATTTTGCAAACTTTTTTTTTGAAACCAAAAACTTTGAAAAATTGGGCGTGCAAAATGATTCAGCCCACTTCATGATTGTGTCCCACCTTTTGCTGATTCTTCAGCAAAAAATACAGTTTTATATCTTTATGTTTGAAGACTGAAATGTTTTCCCATTCCTCCTTGCAAAACAGCTCGGCTCAGTGAGGCACTGTAGAGATGGAGCATTTTCAGCAGTTTTAAAAACGTAACCCATTTCTCTAGTTTAATATATAAGTATAGTAGTATAATGTCTACAACATTATTGTGCCATCGCTGAGATGTGACTGGACAAACAAGGTTATGTTCCAAGAAAATTCACTCTGTTTTGCTCTGTTTACATCTGTTTGTCTGTTCCTAGACAATTCACTCTGTTTACACAGTCTCAAGGGCTCTGTTCCTAGCTAGATATCACTTGTTTCACTCTGTTTGGCTCCCCAGCTAATATCTTCCCATCAATTTTAACCATTCCCAGCTCCCTATACCCTGCTTTACACTCTGTTTAAGGGCTCTGTTCCCAAACTAATATGCTGCCACCACCTGTTTGAAGGGGGATGGTGCTAATATACACTCTGTTTACACTCTGAGCTGTCTGTTTTAGCTAATAAACATCTGTTTACATTGTTGCCTCTGTTCCAGAGCTAATATACACCTTCTTCCACATGTTTGGGGCTCTGTTCCAGCTAATATGGCTTGTTTACAAACTTGTTTACACTCTGTTTACACTCTGTTTATGGGCTCTATCTTTAATAAATGGCACTTTTTACACTCTGCCACTCTGTTTAAGGGCTCTGTTCCTAGCTAATATACACTCTGTTTACACTCTGTTTACACTGGTTTAGGGCTCTGTTCCCAGCTAATATTCATCTGTTTACAGTTTACACTCTGTTTGGGCTCTGTTCTAGCTAATATACACTCTGTTTACACTCTGTTTACACTCTGTTTAAGGGCTCTGTTCCTAGCTAATATACTCTGTTTACACTCTGTTTAAGGGCTCTGTTCCTAGCTAATATACACTCTGTTTATTATCGCTGCAAGGGCTCTGTTCCTAGCTAATATACACTCTGGGAACTCTGTTTAAGGGCTCTGTTCCTAGCTAATATTCACTCTGTTTACACTCTGTTTAAGGGCTCTGTTCCAAGCAAATATACACTCTGTTTACACTCTGTTTAAGGGCTCTGTTCCTAGCTAATATTCACTCTGTTTACACTCTGTTTACACTCTGTTTAAGGGCTCTGTTCCAAGCAAATATACACTATGTTTACACTCTGCAAGTGGCTCTGTTCCTAGCTAATATTGTTTATTTGTTTAAGGGCTCTGTTCCAAGCTAATATACACTCTGTTTACACTCTGCAAGGGCTCTGTTCCACTAATATAAACTCTGTTTACACTCTGTTTAAGGGCTCTGTTCCAACTAATATACAGTCTGTTTGACACTTGTTTACAAAGTTTAAATCTGTTTAAGGGCTCTGTTCCACTAATATACACTTGTTTCCACTTGTTTAAGGGCTCTGTTCTTCAGCTAATAAAATACAGTTTTTATATCTTTGTTTAAGGGCTCTGTTCTAGCTAATATACACTCTGTTTACACTCTGTTTACACTCTGTTTAAGGGCTCTGTTCCTAGCTAATATACACTCTGTTTACACTCTGTTTAAGGGCTCTGTTCTAGCTAAATACACTCTGTTTACACTCTGTTTACACTCTGTTTAAGGGCTCTGTTCTAGTAATATAATGTTTACAACTGTTTAAGGGCTCTGTTCCTAGCTAATATACACTCTGTTTACACTCTGTTTACAAACAAGGGCTCTGTTCCAAGAAAATATACACTCTGTTTACACTCTGTTTAAGGGCTCTGTTCCTAGCTAATATACACTCTGTTTACACTCTGTTTACACTCTGTTTAAGGGCTCTGTTCCTAGCTAATATACACTCTGTTTACACTTTTACACTCTGTTTAAGGGCTCTGTTCCTAGCTAATATACACTCTGTTTACACTCTGTTTAAGGGCTCTGTTCCTAGCTAATATACACTCTGTTTACACTCTGTTTAAGGGCTCTGTTCCTAGCTAATATACACTCTGTTTACACTCTGTTTAAGGGCTCTGTTCCTAGCTAATATACACTCTGTTTACACTCTGTTTACACTCTGTTTAAGGGCTCTGTTCCTAGCTAATATACACTCTGTTTACACTCTGTTTAAGGGCTCTGTTCCTAGCTAATATACACTCTGTTTACACTCTGTTTACACTCTGTTTAAGGGCTCTGTTCCTAGCAAACTCTGTTTACACTCTGTTTACACTCTGTTTAAGGGCTCTGTTCCTAGCTAATATACACTCTGTTTACACTCTGTTTAAGTTTAAGGCTCTGTTCCTAGCTAATATACACTCTGTTTACACTCTGTTTACACTCTGTTTAAGGGCTCTGTTCCTAGCTAATATACACTCTGTTTACACTCTGTTTAAGGGCTCTGTTCCTAGCTAATATACACTCTGTTTACACTCTGTTTAACTCTGTTTAAGGGCTCTGTTCCTAGCTAATATACACTCTGTTTACACTCTGTTTACACTCTGTTTAAGGGCTCTGTTCCTAGCTAATATACACTCTGTTTACACTCTGTTTAAGGGCTCTGTTCCTAGCTAATATACACTCTGTTTACACTCTGTTTACACTCTGTTTAAGGGCTCTGTTCCTAGCTAATATACACTCTGTTTACACTCTGTTTACACTCTGTTTAAGGTCTCTGTTCCTAGCTAATATACACTCTGTTTACACTCTGTTTAAGGGCTCTGTTCCTAGCTAATATACACTCTGTTTACACTATGTTTACACTCTGTTTAAGGTCTCTGTTCCCAGCTAATATACACTCTGTTTACACTCTGTTTAAGGGCTCTGTTCCTAGCTAATATACACTCTGTTTACACTATGTTTACACTCTGTTTAAGGGCTCTGTTCCTAGCTAATATACACTCTGTTTACACTCTGTTTACACTCTGTTTAAGGGCTCTGTTCCTAGCTAATATACACTATGTTTACACTCTGTTTAAGGGCTCTGTTCCTAGCTAATATACACTCTGTTTACACTCTGTTTAAGGGCTCTGTTCCTAGCTAATATACACTCTGTTTACACTCTGTTTAAGGGCTCTGTTCCTAGCTAATATACACTCTGTTTACACTATGTTTACACTCTGTTTAAGGGCTCTGTTCCTAGCTAATATACACTCTGTTTACACTCTGTTTACACTCTGTTTAAGGGCTCTGTTCCTAGCTAATATACACTCTGTTTACACTCTGTTTAAGGTCTCTGTTCCCAGCTAATATACACTCTGTTTACACTCTGTTTACACTCTGTTTAAGGGCTCTGTTCCTAGCTAATATACACTCTGTTTACACTCTGTTTAAGGGCTCTGTTCCTAGCTAATATACACTATGTTTACACTCTGCAAGGGCTCTGTTCCTAGCTAATATACACTCTGTTTACACTCTGTTTACACTCTGTTTAAGGGCTCTGTTCCTAGCTAATATACACTCTGTTTACACTCTGTTTAAGGGCTCTGTTCCTAGCTAATATACACTCTGTTTACACTATGTTTACACTCTGTTTAAGGGCTCTGTTCCTAGCTAATATACACTCTGTTTACACTCTGGGGGCTCTGTTCCTAGCTAATATACACTCTGTTTACACTCTGGGGCTCTGTTCCTAGCTAATATTCACTCTGTTTACACTCTGTTTACACAACACTGTTAGATAGTCAATCTCTTTGACTTCTCTGAGGATTCTGGTCCGCTTGGTATTGATTTGTTTACCTTTGTTTAATCAGGGTAAAAATCCTTTGAGGTTAGAAATGATAAAGTGAGGAAGAGCTGAAAAGAAGCCCGACTGACAGAAACAGCAGGAAATACTGAATACTAATGTTATTGTAGTAGTTTAAAGGAGAATGAAATTGGTAATGTAATTGGTTTGTGTGTGTGCCTGTTGTATGCGTGTTTGTGTGTGTGTGTGTGGTGCCCTTCCCTGCAGGATCCCTCCCAACGTGCGTGACATAGTGTACTGTACAGGCGTGTCTCTGATGGATGAGGACGTGTGGGAGTTCATCTGGATGAAGTTCCACTCCACAACAGCCATCTCAGAGAAGAAGGTTCTCCTGGAGGCTCTCACCTGCAGCGACAATGGCTTCCTGCTCAACCGGTAAGTCATTTGTAACAGAACTTTATTGTTACCTCACAGGGAAACAGAACTTTATTGTTCCCTCACAGGGAAACAGAACTTTATTGTTCCCTAACAGGGAAACAGAACTTTATTGTTCAATCAGATGGAAACAACTTTCTGCTCAACCGGTGAGTCAATATTAAATAACTTTATTGATCCATCACATGAAATTTCACAACAGCTTTGTGCTCAACTGGTGAGTAAACCATATTTAGCATCTCCTGGCTTCCACACATAGCCTTCAAGCTGATGCAGTCCTTCAGAACATCTACAATTCAAAAGTCGGAATAAATCCATGTAATATAGTCTGCACCACCACAATAAATCCATGTAATATAGTCTACACCACCACAATAAATCCATGTAATACAGTCTGCAGCACCACAATAAATCCATGTAATATAGTCTACACCACCACAATAAATCCATGTAATATAGTCTACACCACCACAATAAATCCATGTAATATAGTCTACACCACCACAATAAATCCATGTAATACAGTCTACACCACCACAATAAATCCATGTAATATAGTCTACAGCACCACAATAAATCCATGTAATATAGTCTGTAAATAGTCTACAGCACCACAATAAATCCATGTAATATAGTCTGCACCACCACAATAAATCCATGTAATATAGTCTGCAGCACCACAATAAATCCATGTAATATAGTCTACACCATAAATCAATAAATCCACCATCAATAAATCCATAGTCTACACCACCACAATAAATCCATGTAATACAGTCTACACCACCACAATAAATCCATGTAATATAGTCTACACCATCACAATAAATCCATGTAATATAGTCTACACCATCACAATAAATCCATGTAATATAGTCTACACCACCACAATAAATCCATGTAATACAGTCTGCACCACCACAATAAATCCATGTAATATAGTCTACACCATCACAATAAATCCATGTAATACAGTCTACAGCACCACAATAAATCCATGTAATACAGTCTGCACCACCACAATAAATCCATGTAATACAGCCTGCAGCACCACAATAAATCCATGTAATACAGTCTGCACCACCACAATAAATCCATGTAATATAGTCTGCACCACCACAATAAATCCATGTAATACAGTCTGCAGCACCACAATAAATCCATGTAATATAGTCTACACCACCACAATAAATCCATGTAATACAGCCTGCAGCAACACAATAAATCCATGTAATACAGTCTGCAGCACCACAATAAATCCATTATTCTAGACGCGTCTAAAGAAACATGAAAAAAGGTAGTCTCTTTCAGAAGAACATAAGAACATTCTCTTGTTGTCCTTATGATAGGTCCTAATCCATTTATTTTTATCTTAAAAAACTCCCTAATCCCTGCCGATGACAAGCATACCCATAATATGATGCGACCTCCATTTGTATTCAGGAGACAAAGTCCATTTCTCTGACAAATATTTTGCATTATTACTTTATTGTCTTATTGCAAACAGGAAGCGTGTTTTGGGAATATGTTTTATTCTGTAAAGGCTTCTTTTCCCTCTGTGATTTAGGTCGGTGTTGTGGAGTAACTTCAATGTTGTTGATCCATCCTCAGTTTTCTCCTATCACAACCATTGAACTCTGTAACTGTTTTAAAGTCACCATTGGCCTCATGGTGAAATCCCTGAGCGGTTTCCTTCCTCTCCGTCAACTAAGTTAGGTAGGACGCCTGTATCTTTGTAGTGACTGGGTGTACTGATACACCATCCAAAGTGTAGTTAATAACTTCACCAGGCTCAAAGGGATATTCTATGTTTTATTTTTTACTCGTCGACCAATAGGAGCCATTCTTTGCGAGGCATTGGAAAACCTCCCTCGTCTTTGTCGTTGAGTCTGTGCTTGAAATTCACTGCTCGACTGAGGGACCTTACAGATAATTGTATGTGTGGAATACAGAGCTGAGGGACCTTACAGATAGTAGTATGTGTAGTATGTGTGTAGTATGTGTGAGCACAGATACATTAAAATATGGTGTTGTACAACATCAGTGCACACAGAGTGAGTCCGTGCAACATATTATCTGACTTGCACATGTTGACTCCTCAACTTATTCAGGCCTTAATTAACAAAGGGGTGGAATACTTTATTGACTCAAGACATTTCAGTTTTTACATCGTAATTATTATTTTGTAAACATAATTCCACTTTGACGTTACGGGGAATTGTTTGTAGACAAGTGACGCGAAATCTAAATGTAATCCGTTTTAAATTCAGGCTGTAACTGAAACTAAATGTAGGGAAACGTCACGGGGTGTGAATCCTTTCTGAAGAGGCTCTGTGTGTACAGTTACTGTACAAGTATAGGACCACGTTGGTTGAGTCACTGGGAGACGTTAGAGGCTCACCTAGACCTTCTCTTTTCTATTGATGTGAAATATCTCTCATTTCAAATGGCCCTTTCCTTCGCCCAAGTAACGGATGTGAAATGGATGTCCTTCGAAATGGCCCTGTCCTGTCGCCCATGTAACGGATGTGAAATGGCCCTGTCCTTCGCCCATGTAACGGATGTGAAATGGCCCTGTCCTTCGCCCATGTAACGGATGTGAAATGGCCCTGTCCTTCGCCCATGTAACGGATGTGAAATGCCCTGTCCTTCGCCCATGTAACGGATGTGAAACCCTGGCCCTGTTCCTTCCTTCGCCCATGTAACGGATGTGAAATGGCCCTGTTCTTCGCCCATGTAACGGATGTGAAATGTCTAGCTAGTTAGCGGTGGTGCGCGCTAATAGCGTTTCAATCGGTGATGTCACTCGCTCTGAGACCTTGAAGTAGTGGTTCCCCCGCGGCTTTTGTGGAGCGATGGGTAACGATGCTTCGTGGGTGACTGATGTTGATGTGTTTTTTAAATTTTTATTTTTTTATTTTACCTTTATTTAACCAGGCAAGTCAGTTAAGAACACATTCTTATTTTCAATGACGGCCTGGGAACAGTGGGTTAACTGCCTGTTCAGGGGCAGAACGACAGATTTGTACCTTGTCAGCTCGGGGGTTTGAACTCACAACCTTCCGGTTACTAGTCCAACGCTCTTAACCACTAGGCTACGCTGTGTGCGGAGGGTTTCTGGTTCCCTCCCGGGTATGGGCGAGGGGACGGCTTAAAGTTATACTGTTACACCCACACAGTAGCCATGAAACACTGCAGTGGATGGAAGAGTGTGTCTGTGTGTTGACTGACTATATACCCCAGTAGCCTTGAAACACTGCAGTGGATGGAAGAGTGTGTCTGTGTGTTGACTGACTATATACCCCAGTGGCCTTGAAACACTGCAGTGGATGGAAGAGTGTGTCTGTGTGTTGACTGACTATATACCCCAGTGGCCTTGGCCTCCCTCCTTTCTCCCTGAAACCCTTGGAGGTTCAATAGCTGGATGGTGGGACATTACGACGGGCTCCAGTCCTTAGTGGAGAGTGGGGATTCCCAGTAACCCTGCAGGTAGAGAGTGGGGATTCCCAGTAAACCTGCAGTTAGAGAGTGGGGATTCCCAGTAACCCTGCAGGTAGAGAGTGGGGATTCCCAGTAACCCTGCAGGTAGAGAGTGGGGATTCCCAGTAACCCTGCAGGTAGAGAGTGGGGATTCCCAGTAACCCTGCAGGTAGAGAGTGGGGATTCCCAGTAACCCTGCAGGTAGAGAGTGGGGATTCCCAGTAACCCTGCAGGTAGAGAGTGGGGATTCCCAGTAACCCTGCAGGTAGAGAGTGGGGATTCCCAGTAACCCTGCAGGTAGAGAGTGGGGATTCCCAGTAACCCTGCAGGTAGAGAGTGGGGATTCCCGGTAACCCTGCAGGTAGAGAGTGGGGATTCCCAGTAACCCTGCAGGTAGAGAGTGGGGATTCCCAGTAACCCTACAGGTAGAGAGTGGGGATTCCCAGTAACCCTGCAGGTAGAGAGTGGGGATTCCCAGTAACCCAGCAGGTAAGAGTGGGGATTCCCAGTAACCCTGCAGGTAGAGAGTGGGGATTCCCAGTAACCCTGCAGGTAGAGAGTGGGGATTCCCAGTAACCCTGCAGGTAGAGAGTGGGGATTCCCAGTAACCCTGCAGGTAGAGAGTGGGGATTCCCAGTAACCCTGCAGGTAGAGAGTGGGGATTCCCAGTAACCCTGCAGGTAGAGAGTGGGGATTCCCAGTAACCCTGCAGGTAGAGAGTGGGGATTCCCAGTAACCCTGCAGGTAGAGAGTGGGGATTCCCAGTAACCCTGCAGGTAGAGAGTGGGGATTCCCAGTAACCCTGCAGGTAGAGTGGGGATTCCCAGTAACCCTGCAGGTAGAGAGTGGGGATTCCCAGTAACCCTGCAGGTAGAGAGTGGGGATTCCCAGTAACCCTGCAGGTAGAGAGTGGGGATTCCCAGTAACCCTGCAGGTAGAGAGTGGGGATTCCCAGTAACCCTGCAGGTAGAGAGGGGATTCCCAGTAACCCTGCAGGTAGAGAGTGGGATTCCCAGTAACACTGCAGGTAGAATCAGAGAGCTGGGGATTCCATGTTTAAGTACATGTACCGTAGGATTTGATTCCCAGGTTAATACCAGGAATTAGAATACTGTACTGGGATTTGACCTTTAGGTTAACCCTGGGAACTAGAATACTGGGGATTTGACCTTTAGGTTAATACTAGGAACTAGAATACTGTACTGTAGGGGGACCTTTAGGTTAATACTGCAGGAACTAGAATACAGTACTGTATGGAGAGACCATGGTTAATAGTAACTATGTACTGTAGGATTTGACCTTTAGGTTAATACCAGGAACTAGAATACTGTACTGTTGGATTTGACCTTTTGGTTAATACTGGGAACTAGAATACTGTACTGTAGGATTTGACCTTTAGGTTAATACTAGGAACTAGAATACTGTACTGTAGGATTTGACCTTAGGTTAATACTAGGAACTAGAATACTGTACTGTAGGATTTGACCTTTAATAGGTTAATACCAGGAACTAGAATACTGTACTGTTGGATTTGACCTTTAGACAGGTTAATACTAGGAACTAGAATACTGTACTGTAGGATTTGACCTTTGGTTAATACTAGGAACTAGAATACTGTACTGTAGGATTTGACCTTTTAGGTTAATACCAGGAACTAGAATACTGTACTGTAGGATTTGACCTTTAGGTTAATACTAGGAACTAGAATACTGTACTGTAGGATTTGACCTTTAGGTTAATACTAGGAACTAGAATACTGTACTGTAGGATTTGACCTTTAGGTTAATACTAGAACTAGAATACTGTACTGTTGGATTTGACCTTTTAATACAGGTTAATACCAGGAACTAGAATACTGTACTGTAGGATTTGACCTTTAGGTTAATACTAGGAACTAGAATACTGTACCAGTCGGAGGTTTGACCTTAAATACAGGTTAATACTGGAACTAGAATACTGTACTGTAGGATTTGACCTTTAGGTTAATACTAGGAACTAGAATACTGTACTGTTGGATTTGACCTTTTAATACAGGTTAATACCAGGAACTAGAATACTGTACTGTAGGATTTGACCTTTAATACAGGTTAGATACTGTACTGTAGGAACTAGAATACTGTACTGTTGTAGGATTTGACCTTTAATACAGGTTAATACCAGGAACTAGAATACTGTACTGTAGGATTTGACCTTTAGGTTAATACTAGGAACTAGAATACTGTACTGTTGGATTTGACCTTTTAATACAGGTTAATACCAGGAACTAGAATACTGTACTGTAGGATTTGACCTTAGGTTAATACTAGGAACTAGAATACTGTACTGTAGGATTTGACCTTTAAATACAGGTTAATACTGGGAACTAGAATACTGTACTGTAGGATTTGACCTTTAGGTTAATACTAGGAACTAGAATACTGTACTGTTGGATTTGACCTTTTAATACAGGTTAATACACCAGGAACTAGAATACTGTACTGTAGGATTTGACCTTTAGGTTAATACTAGGAACTAGAATAATGTACTGTAGGATTTGACCTTTTAATACAGGTTAATACTAGGAACTAGAATACTGTACTGTAGGATTTGACCTTTTTAATACAGGTTAATACTAGGAACTAGAATACTGTACTGTAGGATTTGACCTTTTAATACAGGTTAATACTAGGAACTAGAATACTGTTCTGTAGGATTTGACCTTTAGGTCAATACTAGGAACTAGAATACTGTACTGTTGGATTTGACCTTTTAATACAGGTTAATACTGACTTTCCAATGTATCCAGGTTGAAGACCTCACCACCACGACTCACCAGGCTAGTTACAGTATGAGACAGGAAGAAGGACAGGCACTTCCTGATTTGAAGACAATCTGAAACACACATAACCCTTTGCTTTGTGTATCTAGTCCTCTGTCTACACTAGCGCAGAACTTCAGCATAAATGTATTGGGGCATTCGAAGGGGTATGCTAGCATGGACACATCATATTGGGACCCAGGTTTTGTCGGAGCACACTGAACAAGGCCCTCTCACTCACAGTACAACCCTCTAGTGTCCCCTATAGAGTCCGGGGGCCCCTATATGAACACCAGAGAGGAGATTGCAGAAAGCATGACAGGGGCCAGCTGTATAGACACCAGAGATTGCAGTAAGCATGACAGGGGCCAGCTGTATAGACACCAGAGAGGAGATTGCAGTAAGCATGACAGGGGCCAGCTGTATAGACACCAGAGAGGAGATTGCAGTAAGCATGACAGGGGCCAGCTGTATAGACACCAGAGATTGCAGTAAGCATGACAGGGGCCAGCTGTATAGACACCAGAGAGGAGATTGCAGTAAGCATGACAGGGGCCAGCTGTATAGACACCAGAGAGGAGATTGCAGTAAGCATGACAGGGGCCAGCTGTATAGACACCAGAGAGGAGATTGCAGTAAGCATGACAGGGGCCAGCTGTATAGACACCAGAGAGGAGATTGCAGTAAGCATGACAGGGGCCAGCTGTATAGACACCAGAGAGGAGATTGCAGTAAGCATGACAGGGGCCAGCTGTATAGACACCAGAGAGGAGATTGCAGTAAGCATGACAGGGGCCAGCTGTATAGACACCAGAGAGGAGATTGCAGTAAGTATGACAGGGACCAGCTGTATAGACACCAGAGAGGAGATTGCAGTAAGCATGACAGGGGCCAGCTGTATAGACACCAGACAGGAGATTGCAGTAAGTATGACAGGGACCAGCTATATAGACACCAGAGAGGAGATTGCAGTAAGCATGACAGGGGCCAGCTGTATAGACACCAGAGAGCAGATTGCAGTAAGCATGACAGGGGCCAGCTGTATAGACACCAGAGAGGGATTGCAGTAAGCATGACAGGGGCCAGCTGTATAGACACCAGAGAGGAGGTTGCAGTAAGCATGACAGGGGCCAGCTGTATAGACACCAGAGAGGAGATTGCAGTAAGCATGACAGGGGCAGCTGTATAGACACCAGAGAGGAGATTGCAGTAAGCATGACAGGGGCTAGCTGTATAGACACCAGAGAGGAGATTGCAGTAAGCATGACAGGGGCCAGCTGTATAGACACCAGAGAGGAGATTGCAGTAAGCATGACAGGGGCTAGCTGTATAGACACCAGAGAGGAGATTGCAGTAAGCATGACAGGGGCCAGCTGTATAGACACCAGAGAGGAGATTGCAGTAAGCATGACAGGGACCAGCTGTATAGACACCAGAGAGGAGATTGCAGTAAGCATGACAGGGGCCAGCTGTATAGACACCAGAGAGGAGATTGCAGTAAGCATGACAGGGGCCAGCTGTATAGACACCAGAGAGGAGATTGCAGTAAGCATGACAGGGGCCAGCTGTATAGACACCAGAGAGGAGATTGCAGTAAGCATGACAGGGGCCAGCTGTATAGACACCAGAGAGGAGATTGCAGTAAGCATGACAGGGGCCAGCTGTATAGACACCAGAGATTGCAGTAAGCATGACAGGGGCCAGCTGTATAGACACCAGAGAGGAGATTGCAGTAAGCATGACAGGGGCCAGCTGTATAGACACCAGAGAGGAGATTGCAGTAAGCATGACAGGGGCCAGCTGTATAGACACCAGAGAGGAGATTTCAGTAAGCATGACAGGGGCCAGCTGTATAGACACCAGAGAGGAGATGTATAGACACCAGAGAGGAGATTGCAGTAAGCATGACAGGGGCCAGCTGTATAGACACCAGAGATTGCAGTAAGCATGACAGGGGCCAGCTGTATAGACACCAGAGAGGAGATTGCAGTAAGCATGACAGGGGCCAGCTGTATAGACACCAGAGAGGAGATTGCAGTAAGCATGACAGGGGCCAGCTGTATAGACACCAGAGAGGAGATTGCAGTAAGCATGACAGGGGCCAGCTGTATAGACACCAGAGAGGAGATTGCAGTAAGCATGACAGGGGCCAGCTGTATAGACACCAGAGAGGAGATTGCAGTAAGCATGACAGGGGCCAGCTGTATAGACACCAGAGAGGAGATTGCAGTAAGCATGACAGGGGCCAGCTGTATAGACACCAGAGAGGAGATTGCAGTAAGCATGACAGTGGCCAGCTGTATAGACACCAGAGAGGAGATTGCAGTAAGCATGACAGGGGCCAGCTGTATAGACACCAGAGAGGAGATTGCAGTAAGCATGACAGGGGCCAGCTGTATAGACACCAGAGAGGAGATTGCAGTAAGCATGACATGTGGATTTTCAGGAAGCAGGGTAGTTAGTATGTAAAGTGGTTGTCAGGGCGCTGAGAGTATAATTGATGGTTTATAATCCCTGCAGGTCTCCGTGATCCATCACTAATCGATCAGAAGTAAACCAGATGATCGCCTGCCACTTGACAACAATCCAACATCTGATCGTAGGAATTATCTGGCTGTCAAATAACAGCTATTATCCGCGTGTTTAAAAACACATTTACTAAATGCGTCTCTCTCGGTATCTTTTCCTGGCAACTTGTGTCATCTGGGGCTAATGAAGATGCCTGGAGAGAAAACAGTGATAATACCCAGAATCCTTATTACCATAACTATGTTTCGGAGAGGAGGAGAACAAGGGGCATTAGTTTGCAGGCTGTGGAACAGAGAGTAGAGAATCTGGACACATTGTGCCAGACAGGCCAGGGAGACAGAAGGCAGGAGACACACCAACAAGCTCTACAGCTAATTAGTATGAGTCACGGTCCTGCGGAAGGGTATTGGCATGCCTGAGGAGAGTTAGAGGAGTGTGTGGGGTGAGGTAGGGGGGGGGGTGGAGGAGCTTGTGCTACGTGCCAAGGCACCCACCTCACCCCTCTCCTAATGTGTGTCAACGCTGAATAAAATGCCACGCGCCTATAAAACGCCAAGGCACCCCGTCACCAGTGTGTGTGTGTGTGTGTGTGTGTGTGTGTGTGTGTGTGTGTGTGTGTGTGTGTGTGTGTGTGTGTGTGTGTGTGTGTGTGTGTGTGTGTGTGTGCCCCTCTCACCCTCTACCATTGTAATCCAGGCAGGGCAGAATAGAAAGCAGAGCATGTGTAGCAGCTGTGATCCTGTCCCTCTGAGACCTGGGGGGAACAATGAGTCTGTTACGCTCCACAGGACCAGGAAGAAGCTACCTAGCAGAGGATGAAGCTGCTGGAGCTTTAGGGGCTTAATTGAATGGAGTGAATCATTTACTTTACAATGTACAGAGGCTGTGTCACAAATGGCTCCCTAGTAGAAGCAGGAATGTCGTCTCTCTCAGAATCAATGATTTTACGGCTTTAAAGACACACTTGAATTTCACACCGCATGCGCTACTGAAGGTTGAAAATAAAACCCATGTCTGTGATTAGATCAGTGTGTGTGTGTGTGTCCGTGCCTGTTTGCGTGTTTTCATGGGGGTTATCTTAGGCACGTAAGTGATACTCCATCTACAGACAAGAAAACTGGACAGGATAGACAAGATGTGCCTTCCAGCTCCCCGCTCGGCTCTGAGGCTCTGAGGCTCTGGGGCTCTGAGGCTCTGGGGCTCTGGGGCTCTGAGGCTCTGAGGCTCTGGGGCTCTGATCTGGGGCTCTGGGGCTCTGAGGCTCTGAGGCTCTGGGGCTCTGAGGCTCTGAGGCTCTGAGGCTCTGGGGCTCTGAGGCTCTGAGGCTCTGAGGCTCTGAGGCTCTGGGGCTCTGAGGCTCTGGGGCTCTGGGGCTCTGAGGCTCTGGGGCTCTGAGGCTCTGGGCTCTGAGGCTCTGAGGCTCTGAGGCTCTGAGGCTCTGGGGCTCTGAGGCTCTGGGGCTCTGAGGCTCTGGGGCTCTGAGGCTCTGAGGCTCTGAGGCTCTGGGGCTCTGGGGCTCTGAGGCTCTGAGGCTGGAATAGATGGGCCCTGCATTTATTATTGATTTCTGTCTCCTCTGCACCCTTGGACTAAATTGTATCCTTCTCCTCGATGTTTTTATTAATGCATGATGTGATCTCAGCGCAGGATAAACCCTGCCTTCCCTGATAGACCACGTTCAGCCTGCTCTAAAACGAGGTGATCTCAGCGCTGCATAAACCCTGCCTTCCCTGATAGACCATGTTCAGCCTGCTCTAAAACGAGGTGATCTCAGCGCTGCATAAACCCTGCCTTCCCTGATAGACCATGTTCAGCCTGCTCTAAAACGAGGTGATCTCAGCGCTAAAATAAACCCTGCCTTCCCTGATAGACCATGTTCAGCCTGCTCTAAAACGAGGTGATCTCAGCGCTGCATAAACCCTGCCTTCCCTGATAGACCACGTTCAGCCTGCTCTAAAACGAGGTGATCTCAGCGCTGCATAAACCCTGCCTTCCCTGATAGACCACGTTCAGCCTGCTCTAAAACGAGGTGATCTCAGCGCTAGATAAACCCTGCCTTCCCTGATAGACCATGTTCAGCCTGCTCTAAAACGAGGTGATCTCAGCGCTGCATAAACCCTGCCTTCCCTGATAGACCACGTTCAGCCTGCTCTAAAACGAGGTGATCTCAGCGCTGCATAAACCCTGCCTTCCCTGATAGACCACGTTCAGCCTGCTCTAAAACGAGGTGATCTCAGCGCTGCATAAACCCTGCCTTCCCTGATAGACCACGTTCAGCCTGCTCTAAAACGAGGTGATCTCAGCGCTGCATAAACCCTGCCTTCCCTGATAGACCACGTTCAGCCTGCTCTAAAACGAGGTGATCTCAGCGCTGCATAAACCCTGCCTTCCCTGATAGACCATGTTCAGCCTGCTCTAAAACGAGGTGATCTCAGCGCTGCATAAACCCTGCCTTCCCTGATAGACCACGTTCAGCCTGCTCTAAAACGAGGTGATCTCAGCGCTGCATAAACCCTGCCTTCCCTGATAGACCACGTTCAGCCTGCTCTAAAACGAGGTGATCTCAGCACTGCATAAACCCTGCCTTCCCTGATAGACCACGTTCAGCCTGCTCTAAAACGAGGTGATCTCAGCGCTGCATAAACCCTGCCTTCCCTGATAGACCACGTTCAGCCTGCTCTAAAACGAGGTGATCTCAGCGCTGCATAAACCCTGCCTTCCCTGATAGACCACGTTCAGCCTGCTCTAAAACGAGGTGATCTCAGCGCTGCATAAACCCTGCCTTCCCTGATAGACCATGTTCAGCCTGCTCTAAAACGAGGTGATCTCAGCGCTGCATAAACCCTGCCTTCCCTGATAGACCACGTTCAGCCTGCTCTAAAACGAGGTGATCTCAGCGCTGCATAAACCCTGCCTTCCCTGATAGACCACGTTCAGCCTGCTCTAAAACGAGGTGATCTCAGCGCTGCATAAACCCTGCCTTCCCTGATAGACCACGTTCAGCCTGCTCTAAAACGAGGTGATCTCAACGCAGCTCCGGCGACGACCTTTTACATTCCCAGAAGACTCAGAAAGACGAAATAATTTCCTGTGTGTGAGGGGCCATTTTATTTTCTGTCGTCTGGTTTGGTCGGTTGGGTCGGAAAGGGGAAATAAGTTATGCTGTAGCGGTGTGTGAGCTGCTGGGGATTTGTGGATGGTGTTGCAACATGTGCTCAAAAATCAGTGTTTGGAAACTTAGAGAAACTAACAGGAACTTAATGTTCCATCTCCACAGGGTGTTCTGTGTTATTTACACATCATAGCTGTGCGATCAGGAAACAGAGAAGAATGATAATTGGATACAGGAGACCCATCTCCCAAACAGCTGACCAGGCGGGTACAGGAGACCCGTCTCCCAAACAGCTGACCAGGCGGGTACAGGAGACCCGTCTCCCAAACAGCTGACCAGGTGGGTACAGGAGACCCGTCTCCCAAACAGCTGACCAGGCGGGTACAGGAGACCCGTCTCCCAAACAGCTGACCAGGCGGGTACAGGAGACCCATCTCCCAAACAGCTGATCAGGCGGGTAGGAGACCCGTCTCCCAAACAGCTGACCAGGCGGATACAGGAGACCCGTCTCCCAAACAGCTGACCAGGCGGGTACAGGAGACCCGTCTCCCAAACAGCTGATCAGGCGGGTACAGGAGACCCGTCTCCCAAACAGCTGACCAGGCGGATACAGGAGACCCGTCTCCCAAACAGCTGACCAGGCGGGTACAGGAGACCCGTCTCCCAAACAGCTGACCAGGTGGATACAGGAGACCTGTCTCCCAAACAGCTGACCAGGCGGGTACAGGAGACCCGTCTCCCAAACAGCTGACCAGGTGGATACAGGAGTCCCATCTCCCAAACCTTATCTGGAAAAACCCCTTACCTGGCGTATCCCATCTCCCAAACCCCTTACCTGGCGTACAGGAGTCCCATCTCCCAAACATCTGGAAAGACGGATACAGGAGTCCCATCTCCCAAACATCTGGAAAGACGGATACAGGAGTCCCGTCTCCCAAACATCTGGAAAGACGGATACAGGAGTCCCATCTCCCAAACATCTGGAAAGACGGATACAGGAGTCCCATCTCCCAAACATCTGGAAAGACGGATACAGGAGTCCCATCTCCCAAACATCTGGAAAGACGGATACAGGAGTCCCATCTCCCAAACATCTGGAAAGACGGATACAGGAGTCTCATCTCCCAAACATCTGGAAAGACGGATACAGGAGTCCCATCTCCCAAACATCTGGAAAGACGGATACAGGAGTCCCGTCTCCCAAACATCTGGAAAGACGGATACAGGAGTCCCATCTCCCAAACATCTGGAAAGACGGATACAGGAGTCCCATCTCCCGATCGTCTGGAAAGACGGATGAAGGCGGGAACTGAAAACTGACTAAATTGTATGCACTCACTAGTGACTGAAAGGTCCATGTAAATGTAGAATGATGACTGAGTATCCAGTGTGAATGAGAATCACAATAGAATACAGATCACTCATCAAAAGAGGTCCGACACGAGGTGGATTCTACACGGAAGACGTTGCTGTTTGCTGTGTGGGTTTCACACTTCGAAAGTGTATCTGTTCACTAAAGCATTAGATTGATTACAACTGAGGACTGGAGCTCTCACGTACAGAATGTTGAGCCATTTGACTACGGAGGCAATTGCTCTTCCTCTAAAGTTTAGAGTCTAAACAAACGTCTTGGTGTTTTAGAAGTCTGTTGCATAAGCCCGTTGGTCGAGGTATAAAACTACATCGTCCTATCAGTTCAAGAGCACAGAGTAAAATGGTGAAGAGAAACAGGATATATATATAAATATATATATATCAGAACAAAAGAAGTGTGAGTTCCTGGTGAATCAACGTGCTGCTGTTACCCTCCCTGCATGTATAATGCAAATTGGAAACGTATACACCGTGGCGCTGTCTTTTTCTGTAATATCATTCTCTGTTGCCTGCTTGACATTTTCGCCTCATTTGCATAACCGGCTATATCTACATTTGATACGGTCTCATCAGCTTCATGCTTTCTGAGGCAGCTGATACATGGTATTAAAAGTGTATTTTTGGTCATTGAATTTAAAACATTCTCCTCCAGACTGAGTCTGTCTTAATGTGTTTCTATTTCTACGTTCTCCTCCAGACTGAGTCTGTCTTAATGTGTTTCTATTTCTACGTTCTCCTCTAGACTGAGTCTGTCTTAATGTGTTTCTATTTCTACGTTCTCCTCCAGACTGAGTCTGTCTTAATGTGTTTCTATTTCTACGTTCTCCTCCAGACTGAGTCTGTCTTAATGTGTTTCTATTTCAGTCTCCTCTGGACCAGTCTGAAATGTGTTTCTATTTCTACGTTCTCCTCCAGACTGAGTCTGTCTCTATGTGTTTCTATTTCTATGAGACTGTCTGTCTTGATGTGTTTCTATTTCTACGTTCTCCTCCAGACTGAGTCTGTCTTAATGTGTTTCTATTTCTAGGTTCTCCTCCAGACTGAGTCTGTCTTGATGTGTTTCTATTTCTACGTTCTGACTGAGTCTGTCTTAATGTGTTTCTATTTCTACGTTCTCCTCCAGACTAGTCTGTCTTAATGTGTTTCTATTTCTTCCTCCAGACTGAGTCTGTCTAATGTGTTTCTGATTTCTATTGTGACGTTCAGCTCCAGACTAAGTCTGTCTTAATGTGTTTCTATTTCTACGTTCTCCTCCAGACTGAGTCTGTCTTGATGTGTTTCTATTTCTACGTTCTCCTCCAGACTGAGTCTGTCTTAATGTGTTTCTATTTCTACGTTCTCCTCCAGACTAAGTCTGTCTTAATGTGTTTCTATTTCTAGTTCTCCTCCAGACTGAGTCTGTCTTAATGTGTTTCTATTTCTGAGACTAAGTCTGTCTTAATGTGTTTCTATTTCTACGTTCTCCTCCAGACTGAGTCTGTCTTGATGTGTTTCTATTTGACTGAGTCTGTCTTAATGTGTGTTCTATTTCTAGTTCTCTCCAGACTAAGTCTGTCTTAATGTGTTTCTATTTCTACGTCTCCTCCAGACTGAGTCTGTCTTAATGTTTTCTATTTCTACGCTCTCCTCCAGACTGAGTCTGTCTTAATGTGTTTCTATTTCTACGTTCTCCTCCAGACTAAGTCTGTCTTAATGTGTTTCTATTTCTACGTTCTCCTCCAGACTGAGTCTGTCTTAATGTGTTTCTATTTCTACGTTCTCCTCCAGACTGAGTCTGTCTTGATGTCTATTTCTGACGTCTCCTCCAAACTGAGTCTGTCTTAATGTGTTTCTATTTCTACGTTCTCCTCCAGACTGAGTCTGTCTTGAGATTTCTACGTTCTCCTCCAGACTCTGTCTTAATGTGTTTCTATTTCTACGTTCTCCTCCAGACTGAGTCTGTCTTAATGTGTTTCTATTTCTACGTTCTCCTCCAGACTGAGTCTGTCTTGATGTGTTTCTATTTCTGTTCTCCTCCAGACTGAGTCTGTCTTGATGTGTTTCTATTTCTACGTTCTCTCCAGACTGAGTCTGTCTTGATGTGTTTCTATTTCTACAGGACTGAGTCTGTCTTAATGTGTTTCTATTTCTACGTTCTCCTCCAGACTAAGTCTGTCTTAATGTCTATTTCTACGTCTCCTCCAGACTGAGTCTGTCTTAATGTGTTTCTATTTCTACGTTCTCCTCCAGACTGAGTCTGTCTTGATGTGTTTCTATTTCTACGTTCTCCTCCAGACTGAGTCTGTCTTGACTGTGTTTACTAGTTTAATAGCAGAAGTGGATCACTTGACTTCACAGAAGCACCTCAGCCAGGAATCTTGTTCTCCCACTGGACTGCTGACAGCTCTATGGCTGACTGTGTCTATTGTGACTGCTGACAGCTCTATGGCCTGACTGTGTCTATTGTGACTGCTGACAGCTCTATGGCCTGACTGTGTCTATTGTGACTGCTGACAGCTCTATGGCCTGACTGTGTCTATTGTGACTGCTGACAGCTCTATGGCCTGACTGTGTCTATTGTGACTGCTGACAGCTCTATGGCCTGACTGTGTCTATTGTGACTGCTGACAGCTCTATGGCCTGACTGTGTCTATTGTGACTGTGACAGCTCTATGGCCTGACTGTGTCTATTGTGACTGCTGACAGCTCTATGGCCTGACTGAGTCTATTGTGACTGCTGACAGCTCTATGGCCTGACTGTGTCTATTGTGACTGCTGACAGCTCTATGGCCTGACTGTGTCTATTGTGACTGCTGACAGCTCTATGGTCTGACTGTGTCTATTGTGACTGCTGACAGCTCTATGGCCTGACTGTGTCTATTGTGACTGCTGACAGCTCTATGGCCTGACTGTGTCTATTGTGACTGCTGACAGCTCTATGGCCTGACTGTGTCTATTGTGACTGCTGACAGCTCTATGGCCTGACTGTGTCTATTGTGACTGTTGACAGCTCTATGGCCTGACTGTGTCTATTGTGACTGTTGACAGCTCTATGGCCTGACTGTGTCTATTGTGACTGCTGACAGCTCTATGGCCTGACTGTGTCTATTGTGACTGCTGACAGCTCTATGGCCTGACTGTGTCTATTGTGACTGCTGACAGCTCTATGGCCTGACTGTGTCTATTGTGACTGCTGACAGCTCTATGGCCTGACTGTGTCTATTGTGACTGCTGACAGCTCTATGGCCTGACTGTGTCTATTGTGACTGCTGACAGCTCTATGGCCTGACTGTGTCTATTGTGACTGCTGACAGCTCTATGGTCTGACTGTGTCTATTGTGACTGCTGACAGCTCTATGGCCTGACTGTGTCTATTGTGACTGCTGACAGCTCTATGGTCTGACTGTGTCTATTGTGACTGCTGACAGCTCTATGGCCTGACTGTGTCTATTGTGACTGCTGACAGCTCTATGGCCTGACTGTGTCTATTGTGACTGCTGACAGCTCTATGGCCTGACTGTGTCTATTGTGACTGCTGACAGCTCTATGGTCTGACTGTGTCTATTGTGACTGCTGACAGCTCTATGGTCTGACTGTGTCTATTGTGACTGCTGACAGCTCTATGGCCTGACTGTGTCTATTGTGACTGCTGACAGCTCTATGGCCTGACTGTGTCTATTGTGACTGCTGACAGCTCTATGGTCTGACTGTGTCTATTGTGACTGCTGACAGCTCTATGGCCTGACTGTGTCTATTGTGACTGCTGACAGCTCTATGGTCTGACTGTGTCTATTGTGACTGCTGACAGCTCTATGGTCTGACTGTGTCTATTGTGACTGCTGACAGCTCTATGGTCTGACTGTGTCTATTGTGACTGCTGACAGCTCTATGGTCTGACTGTGTCTATTGTGACTGCTGACAGCTCTATGGTCTGACTGTGTCTATTGTGACTGCTGACAGCTCTATGGCCTGACTGTGTCTATTGTGACTGTTGACAGCTCTATGGCCTGACTGTGTCTATTGTGACTGCTGACAGCTCCATGGTCTGACTGAGTCTATTGTGACTGCTGACAGCTCTATGGCCTGACTGTGTCTATTGTGACTGCTGACAGCTCTATGGCCTGACTGTGTCTATTGTGACTGCTGACAGCTCTATGGCCTGACTGTGTCTATTGTGACTGCTGACAGCTCTATGGCCTGACTGTGTCTATTGTGACTGCTGACAGCTCTATGGCCTGACTGTGTCTATTGTGACTGCTGACAGCTCTATGGCCTGACTGAGTCTATTGTGACTGCCAGCTCTATGGCCTGACTGTGTCTATTGTGACTGCTGACAGCTCTATGGTCTGACTGTGTCTATTGTGACTGCTGACAGCTCTATGGTCTGACTGTGTCTATTGTGACTGCTGACAGCTCTATGGCCTGACTGACTATTGTGACTGTTGACAGCTCTATGGCCTGACTGTGTCTATTGTGACTGCTGACAGCTCTATGGTCTGACTGTGTCTATTGTGACTGTTGACAGCTCTATGGCCTGACTGTGTCTATTGTGACTGCTGACAGCTCTATGGCCTGACTGTGTCTATTGTGACTGCTGACAGCTCTATGGCCTGACTGTGTCTATTGTGACTGCTGACAGCTCTATGGTCTGACTGTGTCTATTGTGACTGTGACAGCTCTATGGCCTGACTGTGTCTATTGTGACTGCTGACAGCTCTATGGCCTGACTGTGTCTATTGTGACTGCTGACAGCTCTATGGTCTGACTGTGTCTATTGTGACTGCTGACAGCTCTATGGTCTGACTGTGTCTATTGTGACTGCTGACAGCTCTATGGCCTGACTGTGTCTATTGTGACTGCTGACAGCTCTATGGTCTGACTGGTCTATTGTGACTGTGACAGCTCTATGGCCTGACTGTGTCTATTGTGACTGCTGACAGCTCTATGGCCTGACTGTGTCTATTGTGACTGCTGACAGCTCTATGGCCTGACTGTGTCTATTGTGACTGCTGACAGCTCTATGGTCTGACTGTGTCTATTGTGACTGTTGACAGCTCTATGGCCTGACTGTGTCTATTGTGACTGCTGACAGCTCTATGGCCTGACTGTGTCTATTGTGACTGCTGACAGCTCTATGGCCTGACTGTGTCTACTGACAGCTCTATGGCCTGACTGTGTCTATTGACTGCTGACAGCTCTATGGCCTGACTGTGTCTATTGTGACTGCTGACAGCTCTATGGCCTGACTGTGTCTATTGTGACTGCTGACAGCTCTATGGCCTGACTGTGTCTATTGTGACTGCTGACAGCTCTATGGCCTGACTGTGTCTATTGTGACTGCTGACAGCTCTATGGCCTGACTGTGTCTATTGTGACTGTTGACAGCTCTATGGCCTGACTGTGTCTATTGTGACTGCTGACTGGTCTGACTGTGTCTATTGTGACTGCTGACAGCTCTATGGCCTGACTGTGTCTATTGTGACTGCTGACAGCTCTATGGCCTGACTGTGTCTATTGTGACTGCTGACAGCTCTATGGCCTGACTGTGTCTATTGTGACTGCTGACAGCTCTATGGCCTGACTGTGTCTATTGTGACTGCTGACAGCTCTATGGCCTGACTGTGTCTATTGTGACTGCTGACAGCTCCATGGTCTGACTGTGTCTATTGTGACTGCTGACAGCTCTATGGCCTGACTGTGTCTATTGTGACTGCTGACAGCTCTATGGCCTGACTGTGTCTATTGTGACTGCTGACAGCTCTATGGCCTGACTGTGTCTATTGTGACTGCTGACAGCTCTATGGTCTGACTGTGTCTATTGTGACTGCTGACAGCTCTATGGCCTGACTGTGTCTATTGTGACTGCTGACAGCTCTATGGCCTGACTGTGTCTATTGTGACTGCTGACAGCTCTATGGCCTGACTGTGTCTATTGTGACTGCTGACAGCTCTATGGTCTGACTGTGTCTATTGTGACTGCTGACAGCTCTATGGCCTGACTGTGTCTATTGTGACTGCTGACAGCTCTATGGTCTGACTGTGTCTATTGTGACTGCTGACAGCTCTATGGCCTGACTGTGTCTATTGTGACTGCTGACAGCTCTATGGCCTGACTGTGTCTATTGTGACTGCTGACAGCTCTATGGTCTGACTGTGTCTATTGTGACTGCTGACAGCTCTATGGCCTGACTGTGTCTATTGTGACTGCTGACAGCTCTATGGCCTGACTGTGTCTATTGTGACTGCTGACAGCTCTATGGCCTGACTGTGTCTATTGTGACTGCTGACAGCTCTATGGCCTGACTGTGTCTATTGTGACTGCTGACAGCTCTATGGCCTGACTGTGTCTATTGTGACTGCTGACAGCTCTATGGTCTGACTGTGTCTATTGTGACTGCTGACAGCTCTATGGCCTGACTGTGTCTATTGTGACTGCTGACAGCTCTATGGTCTGACTGTGTCTATTGTGACTGCTGACAGCTCTATGGCCTGACTGTGTCTATTGTGACTGCTGACAGCTCTATGGCCTGACTGTGTCTATTGTGACTGCTGACAGCTCTATGGCCTGACTGTGTCTATTGTGACTGCTGACAGCTCTATGGCCTGACTGTGTCTATTGTGACTGCTGACAGCTCTATGGCCTGACTGTGTCTATTGTGACTGCTGACAGCTCTATGGTCTGAGTGTCTATTGTGACTGCTGACAGCTCTATGGCCTGACTGTGTCTATTGTGACTGAGCTCTGGTACTGTGTCTATTGTGACTGTTGACAGCTCTATGGCCTGACTGTGTCTATTGTGACTGCTGACAGCTCTATCCATGTTATACTTTCACTGCCAGAAGACGTTATCAGTCAGATTACTGCTGGACTACATTACCCAGAGACTGTATCAGTCAGATTGCTGCTGGACTACATTACCCAGAGACTTTATCAATCAGATTACTGCTGGACTACATTACCCAGAGACTTTATCAGTCAGATTACTGCTGGACTACATTACCCAGAGACTTTATCAGTCAGATTACTGCTGGACTACATTACCCAAAGACTTTATCAATCAGATTACTGCTGGACTACATTACCCAGAGACTTTATCAGTCAGATTACTGCTGGACTACATTACCCAGAGACTTTATCAGTCAGATTACTGCTGGACTACATTACCCAAAGACTGTATCAGTCAGATTGCTGCTGGACTACATTACCCAGAGACTGTATCAGTCAGATTACTGCTGGACTACATTACCCAAAGACTTTATCAGTCAGATTACTGCTGGACTACATTACCCAAAGACTGTATCAGTCAGATTACTGCTGGACTACATTACCCACAGACTGTATCAGTCAGATTACTGCTGGACTACATTACCCACAGACTGTATCAGTCAGATTACTGCTGGACTACATTACCCATAGACTGTATCAGTCAGATTACTGTTGGACTAAATACCCAAAGACTGTATCAATCAGATTTCTGCTGAACTACATTACCCAAAGCCTTTATCAAGATTACTGCTGGACTACATTACCCACAGATTTATCAGTCAGATTACTGCTGGACTACATTACCCACAGATTTATCAGTCAGATTACTGCTGGACTGGTATCAGTCAGATTTCTGCTGGACCATTACCCAGACTGTATCAATCAGATTACTGCTGGACTACATTACCCAAAGACTTATCAGTCAGATTACTGATGGACTACATTACCCAAAGACTGTATCAGTCAGATGTGCTGGATACATTACCCACAGATTTATCAGATTATTGCTGGACTACATTACCCACAGATGTATCAGTCAGATTACTGCTGGACTACATTACTCACAGACTGTATCAGTTTCTGCTGGACTACATTACCCAAAGACTTTACCAGTCAGATTACTGCTGGGAATACATTACCCACAGACTTTATCAGTCAGATTACTGCTGGACTACATTACCAAAGACTTCATCAGTCAGATTACTGCTGGACTACATTACCCAGAGACTGTATCAGTCAGATTACTGCTGGACTACATTACCCACAGAGTACTTTAAACTTCTGAATTTAGTAAGAGGTGACCATGTTTTATTGTACTTTTTGTACTCACACCAGATGTACCATTGTAAGGATGATTCCCTAAATAAACAGTTCCTGTATTTCCAATAATGATCTTTTATTCAGTGTTCTTCTTCTTCTTCTTCTTATAGGCTGCTGAATCTTTCTCTGAGCTCAGATTTGGTCCCAGATCAAGATGTCATGTGTTTCCATAGTGATGGAAGACATTAGCCTGGAGTACTTCAGGGAGAAGTGTCTTTTCCATAGTAAGAGATTCAAGGCCTCAGACATTGTAATATGTTTGACTTGATGTACTAACGTTCCTGTGTTTCCATAGTGATGTATTATAGTGTTCCTGTGTTTTCGGTAGTGTGATTTGTTATAATGTTCCTGTGTTTCCATAGTGATGTATTATAGTATTCCTGTGTTTCCATAGTGATGTATTATAGTGTTCCTGTGTTTCCATAGTGATGTATTATAGTGTTCCTGTGTTTCCATGTTGTTGCCAGTGATGTATTATAGTGTGTTTCCATAGTGATGTATTATAGTGTTCCTGTTGTTTCCATAGTGATGTATTATAGTGTTCCTGTGTTTCCATAGTGATGTATTATAGTGTTCCTGTGTTTCCATAGTGATGTATTATAGTATTCCTGTGTTTCCATAGTGATATATTATAGTGTTCCTGTTGTTTCCATAGTGATGTATTATAGTGTTCCTGTGTTTCCATAGTGATGTATTATAGTGTTCCTGTTGTTTCCATAGTGATGTATTATAGTGTTCCTGTGTTTCCATAGTGATGTATTATAGTGTTCCTGTGTTTCCATAGTGATGTATTATAGTGTTCCTGTGTTTCCATAGTGATGTATTATAGTGTTCCTGTGTTTCCATAGTGATGTATTATAGTGTTCCTGTTGTTTCCATAGTGATATATTATAGTGTTACTGTGTTTCCATAGTGATGTATTATAGTGTTCCTGTGTTTCCATAGTGATGTATTATAGTGTTCCTGTTGTTTCCATAGTGATATATTATAGTGTTCCTGTTGTTTCCATAGTGATATATTATAGTGTTCCTGTGTTTCCATAGTGATATATTATAGTGTTCCTGTTGTTTCCATAGTGATGTATTATAGTGTTCCTGTTGTTTCCATAGTGATGTATTATAGTGTTCCTGTTGTTTCCATAGTGATATATTATAGTGTTCCTGTTGTTTCCACAGTGATATATTATAGTGTTACTGTGTTTCCATAGTGATATATTATAGTGTTCCTGTGTTGCCATAGTGATGTATTATAGTGTTCCTGTGTTTCCATAGTGATGTATTATAGTGTTCCTGTTGTTTCCATAGTGATGTATTATAGTGTATTGTGTTTGTGTAATGGTAGGTTGACTTCACAAAATGAATTTAAATGTACATGGACAATGAAGTAGATATTATTGTATGTCAGATATATTTTACAGTAAATTATTTCTACTTATATGTCTTTTATGTTTGAATAATTCAGTGCTTGTTTTGCATTCTAGTTTATGGGATCTATTTGGGATGGGATCTATTGGACCATTTGGGATCTATTTAACCATTTGTAAACAGATTCACATACAGTACTGTACTTTTGTAGAGTATCATTAAAATTGTGTTGTGATTTCAAGACGATACATACTTGATGCAATCTAGATTCCAGATACTGTAGAAGTGACTGAAAATGACATTTGTGATGGTTGATCTTCCCCAGAGCTCTTTGGGACAGTGTTCAGCGAAGCCCGAGTAGAACAACAGTGTTTGTAAAAGCCTTTCTTCACAAAACCTCTGCTCTCCATGTTTAGGTACGGAGAGGCCTTATTCATGACCTCTAAGCTAATCAGTGGGGTGACTGAATTCCTGAACACAGAGACGGAGCTGAATGAGGTACTTTTATTTATTAAGGTTCACTCAGGTGTCCCAGTCTTCAGTAACACACTGCAGATGGCTTATTGTATGATGTGATATATTTAACTACATTGTAAATTACACTTTTTTTTTTAAATGTGAAATAAATCTGAATATATGCTAACTTGGGGATTTTGGCCTTTTAAATAGCAGTATGATTATAACAGGTACATGCCATTTACTAATCTGTCCTGCTCCGTTAAATTGTCTTAACATTGATTTGATGGAGACAGTCTGGTACAGAGTCTCCTTTTAAAATCCAACGTTCTCTAAAAACCATACCTTTATTTCTCATCACAAAGTAAGTCTTTTTTTTAGTGTTTTTCTCACTGATCAGTGGGCATCAGTACCGGTCCAGTAAGCCCATCTGACAGAACCATAGAGAAGAGACCTAAACCTTAAAGGGATGTTTTATACTGTACGAGTTATTTTTGTTATTTGTTCTCTGCAGTCACTAATTGGCAAAAAAAAAAAAAAAAAAAAAAGCTTTTCTGAAGTTCTGAACTTCAAAGAAACTTCCTGTTTGTTTTTGTGTCTGGGAGTAATTCAAAACATCCGTCTGCATATTACGGCTTATGCATACAGTAGGCCTATATATGAGCCCAAGCCTGGAAAAAGAAAACATGAATTAAATTAATAATTGTGCTGTTACACAATACATAGACCACTGCATATTACACACGGCAGAATTATTATTATTTTTAAATACTGATTTAAGTTATCTTTGGTACAGAATTGGTCTAGCCTAAATTAAACACATTTAGAGTTTTCCTACAATTAAAGGGGATTTGTATTTGATTTTCAATAGTCTACTAATTGGGGATTTTTTATATTTTGATAATTATCTCACCACCGTACGTTTCCATCTCCTCCTCTCTTCTTCTTCATTCCTTTCTCCAGCATGCAGAGAGAAGGGCCTGTCAACAGTTACATGAAATGTGTTTTTATTGTGAAAAGCACTGGGTAGCTGCAGGAACAGAGTTTGAGAGACCATTTCCCCTGTTCCTGGCCATTTGATAATGGGCCATTCTAAATCTGAACTCATTTTATTAGTTTATATTAGTAAAGACAAGGTTAAATGGAGAATAGTCTGATGGGTGAAAATGCAGTGCATTCGGAAAGTATTCAGACCCCATTACTTTTTCCACATTGTTACGTTACCAACTTTTTTTTAAATGGATTCAATGTTTCCGTTATTACACACAATAACCCATAATCACAAAGCAAAGACAGGTTTCTACATTTTCTGGCAAGAAATAAGTGTTCAGACCCTTTACTCAGTACTTTGTTGAAGCACCTTTGGCAGCGATTACAGCCTCGAGTCTTCTTGGGTGTGATGCTACAAGATTGGCACACCTGTATTTGAGGAGTTTCTCCCATTCTTCTCTGCACATCCTCAAGCAGTCAGGTTGGATGGGGAGCGTTGCTGCACAGCTATTTTCAGGTCTCTCCAGAGATGTTCGATCGGGTTCAAGTCCGGGCTCTGGCTGGGCCACTCCAGGACATTCAGAAACTTACCCTGAAGCCAATCCTGCGTTGACTTGACTGTGTGCTTAGGGTCGTTGTCCTGTTGGAAGGTGAACCTTCGCCCCAGTCTGAGGTCATGAGTGCTCTGGAGCAAGTTTTCATCAAGGCTCTCTTTGTACATTGCTCCGTTCATCTTTCCCTAGATCCTGACTAGTCTCCCAGTCCCCGCCGGTTAATTAACCAGAAGAAGCCTGGAGATGCTAAACACATTTATGTTAATTAACCATCAGTTACCGTGACACCTGCAGCCTGTTTTGCATTTTTACATTTCATGACCGCCACCGCCCTATCTGGACCAGAGATATTTTGTCTTCTTTCTTAAACATTATTTTATTCTGTAATGACCACAAGTGTCTCTGATATCTTCCAAAGTAATAATTCACAGCAAAGGACATGTTTGTCTGTTCCGCTCGGCCCAGATTCAGATTTAGGAAATCTATTTATTTATTTACATTTTGTTTACCATTTTTTTTCTCTCCCAATTGATAGTTACAGTCTTGTCCCATCGCTCCAATTCCCGTACGGTCTCGGGAGAAGCGAAGGTCGAGAGCCGTGCGTCCTCCAAAACACAGCCTGATAAGCAGCTTGTTGACACACTGCCCTGCTAAACCCAGAAGCCAGCCGCACCAATGTGTCGGAGGAAACACTGCACACCTGGTGACCGTGACAACGTGCACTGCACCCAGCCCGCCACAGAACGCGATGGGACAAGGACATCCCGGCCGCCCAAATCCTCCCATTTACATTTACATTTAAGTCATTTAGCAGACGCTCTTATCCAGAGCGACTTACAAATTGGTCCATTCACCTTATCACATCCAGTGGAACAGCCACTTTACAATAGTGCATCTAAATATTTTAAGGGGGGGGGGGGTGAGAAGGATTACTTTATCCTATCCTAGGTATTCCTTAAAGAGGTGGGGTTTCAGGTGTCTCCGGAAGGTAGTGATTGACTCCGCTGTCCTGGCGTCGTGAGGGAGTTTGTTCCACCATTGGGGGGCCAGAGCAGCGAACAGTTTTGACTGGGCTGAGCGGGAACTGTACTTCCTCAGTGGTAGGGAGGCGAGCAGGCCAGAGGTGGATGAACGCAGTGCCCTTGTTTGGGTGTAGGGCCTGATCAGAGCCTGGAGGTACTGAGGTGCCGTTCCCCTCACAGCTCCGTAGGCAAGCACCATGGTCTTGTAGCGGATGCGAGCTTCAACTGGAAGCCAGTGGAGAGAGCGGAGGAGCGGGGTGACGTGAGAGAACTTGGGAAGGTTGAACACCAGACGGGCTGCGGCGTTCTGGATGAGTTGTAGGGGTTTAATGGCACAGGCAGGGAGCCCAGGCAACAGCGAGTTGCAGTAATCCAGACGGGAGATGACAAGTGCCTGGATTAGGACCTGCGCCACTTCCTGTGTGAGGCAGGGTCGTACTCTGCGGATGTTGTAGAGCATGAACCTACAGGAACGGGCCACCGCCTTGATGTTAGTTGAGAACGACAGGGTGTTGTCCAGGATCACGCCAAGGTTCTTAGCGCTCTGGGAGGAGGACACAATGGAGTTGTCAACCGTGATGGCGAGATCATGGAACGGGCAGTCCTTCCCCGGGAGGAAGAGCAGCTCCGTCTTGCCGAGGTTCAGCTTGAGGTGGTGATCCGTCATCCACACTGATATGTCTGCCAGACATGCAGAGATGCGATTCGCCACCTGGTCATCAGAAGGGGGAAAGGAGAAGATTAATTGTGTGTCGTCTGCATAGCAATGATAGGAGAGACCATGTGAGGTTATGACAGAGCCAAGTGACTTGGTGTATAGCGAGAATAGGAGAGGGCCAATTACCCGGACAACGCTGGGCCAATTCTCTCCCGCCTCATGGGTCTTCCAGGCGCCGCCCGGCTGCGACACAGCCTGGGATTTGAACCCGTGTCTGTAGTGACGCCTCTAGCACACTGCAATGCAGCAGCTGCGCCCCTCGGGAGGTGAAGATCTAGTCCTTTTTTACATGTTTTTTATTGAAGCACTTCTCAGTAGTTTTGTATTCAGACTTACCATATGGAGGTGCTTCACTGACTTTGCAGCTGTGGCTCCCTTGCGGGCACTGAATAAATTTAATTCAACAGCTGAATACCCTCCCATATGCTGGCCAAAAAATATTTTCTCATGAATTGGTCATTCGATAGGGTTTTCAGTACATTTATCTTGTGCTATCTCTTTAAATACTGTGTACTTTCAATTAGAATCTTCTTGAGAGAATATATATATTCTGCGGCAGGGTAGCCTAGTGGTTAGAGCGTTGGACTAGTAACCGAAAGGATGCAAGTTCAAATCCCCGAACAGGCAGTTAACCCACTGTTCCTAGGCCGTCACTTAACTGACTTGCCTGGTAAAATAAATAAAAATATATGAAGAGAACAGGTTCAGAATAGGGATGAAAGAATGCCACTACTACTGTGAATACACAGATGTTCCTCTCCTTTCCAGCACCAATTGGTAAATCTATAAATAATCAGATGTTGTAGATTATGTAGGAACGTATGAATGAATCAAACATAAACAGGCTGGAGGGCCTTTACGGTGAACCTAAAAACTACAGGAACGTGTGCAATAGAAGTAGAACCAGTCATCTATAAATCTACCCTCAGTAAGCATGGACCCCAGGTTTAACCTGTCGGTCTGACTTGTAAATCATGGACCTGGTGTCCAGGTTTAACCTGCTTCTATCTGGTCTGACTTGTAATCCATCATGGACTTGTCCAGGTTTAACCTGGGTCTGAAATCCATCATGGACCTGGTGCTCCAGGTTTAACCTGCTTCTATCTGGTCTGAAATCCATCATGGACCTGGTGCTCCAGGTTTAACCTAATCTGGTCTGACTTGTAAATCCATCATGGTTCTGGTGTGCCAGGCTCCAGGTTTAACCTGATTCGAAATCCATCATGGATCTGGTGTGCCAGGCTCCAGGTTTAACCTGCTTCTATTCGGTCTGACTTGTAATCCATCATGGATCTGGTGTGCCAGGCTCCAGGTTTAACCTGCTTCTATTCGGTCTGACTTGTAATCCATCATGGATCTGGTGTGCCAGGCTCCAGGTTTAACCTGCTTCTATTCGGTCACTTGTAATCCATCATGGACCTGGTGCGCCAGGCTCCAGGTTTAACCTGCTTCTATCTGGTCTGAAATCCATCATGGACCTGGTGTGCCAGGCTCCAGGTTTAACCTGCTTCTATCTGGTCTGACTTGTAATCCATCATGGACCTGGTGTGCCAGGCTCCAGGTTTAACCTGCTTCTATCTGGTCTGAAATCCATCATGGATCTGGTGTGCCAGGCTCCAGGTTTAACCTGCTTCTATCTGGTCTGACTTGTAACCATCATGGACCTGGTGTGCCAGGCTCCAGGTTTAACCTGCTTCTATTCGGTCTGACTTGTAATCCATCATGGACCTGGTGTGCCAGGCTCCAGGTTTAACCTGCTTCTATTCAGTCTGACTTGTAATCCATCATGGACCTGGTGCGCCAGGCTCCAGGTTTAACCTGCTTCTATCCGGTCTGACTTGTAATCCATCATGGACCTGGTGTGCCAGGCTCCAGGTTTAACCTGCTTCTATCTGGTCTGACTTGTAATCCATCATGGACCTGGTGTGCCAGGCTGCAGGTTTAACCTGCTTCTATCTGGTCTGACTTGTAATCCATCATGGACCTGGTGTGCCAGGCTCCAGGTTTAACCTGCTTCTATCTGGTCTGACTTGTAAATCCATCATGGACCTGGTGTGCCAGGCTAGGTTTAACCTGCTTCTATCTGGTCTGACTTGTAATCCATCATGGACCTGGTGTGCCAGGCTCCAGGTTTAACCTGCTTCTATCTGGTCTGACTTGTAAATCCATCATGGACCTGGTGTGCCAGGCTCCAGGTTTAACCTGCTTCTATCTGGTCTGACTTGTAATCCATCATGGACCTGGTGTGCCAGGCTCCAGGTTTAACCTGCTTCTATCTGGTCTGACTTGTAAATCCATCATGGACCTGGTGTGCCAGGCTCCAGGTTTAACCTGCTTCTATCTGGTCTGACTTGTAAATCCATCATGGACCTGGTGTGCCAGGCTCCAGGTTTAACCTGCTTCTATCTGGTCTGACTTGTAAATCCATCATGGACCTGGTGTGCCAGGCTCCAGGTTTAACCTGCTTCTATCTGGTCTGACTTGTAAATCCATCATGGATCTGGTGTGCCAGGCTCCAGGTTTAACCTGCTTCTATTCAGTCTGACTTGTAATCCATCATGGACCTGGTGTGCCAGGCTCCAGGTTTAACCTGCTTCTATTCGGTCTGACTTGTAATCCATCATGGACCTTCTATCTGGTCTGACTTGTAATCCATCATGGACCTGGTGTGCCAGGCTCCAGGTTTAACCTGCTTCTATTCGGTCTGACTTGTAATCCATCATGGACCTGGTGTGCCAGGCTCCAGGTTTAACCTGCTTCTATCTGGTCTGACTTGTAATCCATCATGGACCTGGTGCGCCAGGCTCCAGGTTTAACCTGCTTCTATCTGGTCTGACTTGTAATCCATCATGGACCTGGTGTGCCAGGCTCCAGGTTTAACCTGCTTCTATTCGGTCTGACTTGTAATCCATCATGGACCTGGTGTGCCAGGCTCCAGGTTTAACCTGCTTCTATCTGGTCTGACTTGTAATCCATCATGGACCTGGTGTGCCAGGCTCCAGGTTTAACCTGCTTCTATTCGGTCTGACTTGTAATCCATCATGGACCTGGTGTGCCAGGCTCCAGGTTTAACCTGCTTCTATCTGGTCTGACTTGTAATCCATCATGGACCTGGTGCGCCAGGCTCCAGGTTTAACCTGCTTCTATCTGGTCTGACTTGTAATCCATCATGGACCTGGTGCGCCAGGCTCCAGGTTTAACCTGCTTCTATCTGGTCTGACTTGTAAATCCATCATGGACCTGGTGTGCCAGGCTCCAGGTTTAACCTGCTTCTATTCGGTCTGACTTGTAATCCATCATGGACCTGGTGTGCCAGGCTCCAGGTTTAACCTGCTTCTATCTGGTCTGACTTGTAAATCCATCATGGCCTGGTGTGCCAGGCTCCAGGTTTAACCTGCTTCTATCTGGTCTGACTTGTAATCCATCATGGACCTGGTGTGCCAGGCTCCAGGTTTAACCTGCTTCTATCTGGTCTGACTTGTAAATCCATCATGGACCTGGTGTGCCAGGCTCCAGGTTTAACCTGCTTCTATCTGGTCTGACTTGTAATCCATCATGGACCTGGTGTGCCAGGCTCCAGGTTTAACCTGCTTCTATCTGGTCTGACTTGTAATCCATCATGGATCTGGTGTGCCAGGCTCCAGGTTTAACCTGCTTCTATTCAGGTCTGACTTGTAATCCATCATGGACCTGGTGTGCCAGGCTCCAGGTTTAACCTGCTTCTATTCGGTCTGACTTGTAATCCATCATGGATCTGGTGTGCCAGGCTCCAGGTTTAACCTGCTTCTATCTGGTCTGACTTGTAATCCATCATGGACCTGGTGTGCCAGGCTCCAGGTTTAACCTGCTTCTATTCGGTCTGACTTGTAATCCATCATGGATCCTGGTTTAACCTGCTTCTATCTGGTCTGACTTGTAATCCATCATGGACCTGGTGCAGGCTTTTAACCTGCTTCTATCTGGTCTGACTTGTAATCCATCATGGACCTGGTGTGCCAGGCTCCAGGTTTAACCTGCTTCTATTCGGTCTGGTAATCTGACTGGTGTAGGCTCCAGGTTTAACCATCTGGTCTGACTTGTAATCCATCATGGACCTGGTGTGCCAGGCTCCAGGTTTAACCTGCTTCTATTCGGTCTGACTTGTAATCCATCATGGACCTGGTGTGCCAGGCTCCAGGTTTAACCTGCTTCTATTCGGTCTGACTTGTAATCCATCATGGATCTGGTGCGCCAGGCTCCAGGTTTAACCTGCTTCTATCCGGTCTGACTTGTAATCCATCATGGACCTGGTGTGCCAGGCTCCAGGTTTAACCTGCTTCTATTCGGTCTGACTTGTAATCTGTTTAATATGATCCACTATTGCCAGCGACCCCCAGGAACAACCACACTGACGTGTCAGAATGAAGACAGGTACATTAACCATGTCAGGATGACATTATATAAAATGTAGGCTTCAGAATAGAGAATAAAGTGGCTGGGTTTTTTTTTTCTTCTCACTTGGAACCCGGCAGGTTGTTCGACCTTATTCATCGTTTTCCTTGCGTTTTTAAAGGTGGTGGAATTATGATGGAATTAAGTCAAGGTCAGAATACGGTTTATCTAAAGACACACTTCCGCAAGAGCTCAGTTTTCTTTGCTCTCCATCCCAAAACGCGTACCTTTTCCCCACACATAAATTCAAGGTCGGATTACACGCAGAGAGAAAAGCTCATGAAATGGAAATAAAGTTACATTTACGTGGAAGTAACTCTGGTCTGAATTCTTCTGCCCCTTCTGCAGCTTTGTTTTGGGCCTAACGTTTGAATTATTTCCCAGAATGCACTTTAAAACGTATCTAGAGTACCTAGACACTTGATACACACAGTATTCTTTCCAACAGGTATGCTTACTGATTGTTTTGGGTCTAACGTTTGAATTATTTCCCAGAATGCACTTTAAACCTAGTATCTAGGTAGTATTGTTTTGGGTCTAACTTATTTCCCACACTTTAAATGATCTACACACAGTATTCTTTCCAACAGGTATGCTTGCTGATTGTTTTGGGTCTAACGTTTGAATTATTTCCCAGAATGCACTTTAAATGTATCTAGAGTACCTAGACACTAGATACACACAGTATTCTTTCCAACAGGTATGCTTGCTGATTGTTGCCTGGATACCCTCACGTACCTGACTCTGTGTCTGTCTGTCTGTTCCCTTCTTCAGCTGAAGGAGTTTATCCAGATCAGTGGAGGTGGAGCGGGGCCGGCGTTGACCCGGGCCGTGGAGATCGTGGAGGCCAACGTGAGATGGCACAGTCTCTACGAACGCCAGATCTTCCAGTGGCTAAGGAAGTCTCCCAACGGTTAACACACAGCCAACAGGGTTCAGCCCAAGCACGCCATCTCTCTGACACTATTACAGACCCAACAACATCAGGCGGAGAAAAAAAATATCAGAAAAAAACAGTTTCAACATGAATATGTCAATTTGAATTGCAAAATAAGACATTTCCCCCCCCCCCCCTCATCAAAACTTGATGAGAAAGTGACTGGCAAACCGGAGAGAGAGGAAACAGTGAAGACAGACGACGTGATTGGCTCAGATGACCTTAGTCTGACCGACCGTTTGGAAGGTGGATTTGATTAGGTATAAATATTGCATGGTGGCATTCTTCTCCAGTGACGGCTTTCTTTTTCCAACGCATGGTTTTCACCCCCCCCTCTCCTCTGATTGGTTTTCCACTAAGCTGACCCCTGTGACCTTTTCAATGACCTTTGAACCTCCGGTCAACTCTTTAGTAGCCTATGAGGAGAAAGACTAAGTAGAGCTACAAGAGGCACGGGAAGAGGACCTGGCGGCATTATGATACAACTGTGACAAGCACAAGTATTATCATTTATTTTGTTCAACGATGACAATCATTATTTTGATTGGGACAACAACAACAACAAAAAAAAACAAATATAAATTATAACGAAATAAAAGAATATGTGTACCTAAATGTTTTGGACC
>NW_026289765.1:17500-90000 GCF_023373465.1 Oncorhynchus keta | reverse complement strand
CCGCCTCTCCTTCAACAGAAGAAAGCCGTGACAGCAGATTCAGCCCTACAGGAGCCTATAGCTTGGGTCTCAATTTCATCCACGCAGATTACGAGGGCAATTCGGAATAAGGGCACAGCTATTGAGAGCCGACTTCACTGTGGAAAAAGGGGCCGTAAATCCATGTTTTGTTGATATGATTTTCAGTTTGCTTCCATACGGCTGGTTTGACATTGGTCTCCAGGGATTATAAGGAAAATGTATCTAAAACAGTTACTATCTGTATTTTCAATCCCCTTCTCTAAACTCATTTACAGAGATCTTATCAATAGCTCTCATCTATTTATAAATCACAGTGCATGGAGAATGTTTTATTTTTTAGCCTCCTTTTTCGATCTTGTGTCATCGCTGCAACTCTTCCCGATAGGCTCGGGAGATGAAGGTTGAGTCATGAGTACTCCGAAACATGACCCGCTAAACCGCACTTCTTAACATCCGACTGCTTAGCCCAGAAGCCAGCTGCACCAATGTGTCAAAGGAAACACTGTTCAACTGACGACGATGTCAGCCTGCAGGTCCCCGGCGCGCCACAAGGAGTCGCTAGAGCGTGATGAGCCAACTGAAGCCCCCCGGACAAATCCTCCCTAACCTGGACGACGCTGGGCCAACTATGCGCCGCCTTGTGATACAGTTTAGGATCGAACCCAGGTCTGTAGTGAGTCCTCTAGCACCGCGATGTTGTGCTTTAGACCGCTACCCAACTCCAGAATGCTGTTATTTCTATCGGACAAAAAGAAAGTAGATTATTTTTCCACTTGGAACTGGCAGGTTCACTTAACCTGCTATTCATTTGGGTTGGAGATCAAAGAAATAAAGATTTTTTAGAGTTGTCTCTCCAGATACGCTGTGTTCTGACTTTGACTTCATTCTCTCCTAATTCCACCACCTTTACGCACCAGGAACCCATGAATAAGGTTAATAGCATAATATTATCAGGCTTAAGTTCATGGTCAGAATACGTGTAGAGAGAAAAGCGCATAAAGAGGGAATTACCTTCCATTTATCCACAATGAACTCAGGTTGAAATCAGCCCAATGGGCATAGATACTATACCTGTTTGCTCACTCACGGTTAGCCCTGTATAAAGAACTGTGTCATACAGAGAGTTTATCTCCCTCCTACCACTACCCAGTATCTCCTAACATATTACAGAGGGTTTATCTCCCTCCTACCACTACCCAGTATCTCCTACCATATTACAGAGTTTATCTCCCTCCTACCACTACCCAGTATCTCCTAACATATTACAGAGAGTTTATCTCCCTCCTACCACTCCCCAGTATCTCCTAACATATTACAGAGAGTTTATCTCCCTCCTACCACTACCCAGTATCTCCTAACATATTACAGAGAGTTTATCTCCTCCTACCACTACCCAATATCTCCTAACATATTACACAGTTTATCTCCCTCCTACCACTACTCAGTATCTCCAAGCATTTATTACAGAGTTTATCTCCCTCCTACCACTACCCAGTATCTCCAAGCATTTTACAGAGTTTATCTCCCTCCTACCACTACCCAGTATTTCCTAACTAGTTATTCCTTCTATGATTGGCCACCCCCCTTCTATGATTCCTCATTGGGGCACATAGTATCAGATCTCTGCAATACCAGGAAACAAAACAGCATGCTGTATAGAGTGCTTTAAAAGTGGTTTCTTTAAAATAGGTTTCTAAATGTTCCCCGTAGTACTACCAAGTTACGCTTCTTACTTCTCAAGGCTCACATCGGTGTAGTTATGATCATAGCCGAGGGATGTAGGCTCCCCTCCCCCCATAGCTCCCCCACCTCCAAACTACTTCCTGCGGCTGCTATGGTTATTATGAGCATGTCATCTGTGCAGGCAGAATGAGGTGAGATTCTGGGCCTGCTGCTCCTCATCCACTCTGGTCAGATGACTCTCTCCTGGAACCCATCATTACATGAGAGTTTATCCCGGGTGAAAGGGGCCAGTGCCTGTCCAGAGGATGAGGAAGACACAGTATCTGGAGACTTCATCATAAAGGAAAATAGCAAATTCATGTTACACTGTGTTCACCATGCCTTTATATGGGATAACATTCAGTCATGTTAAATAACCACCATCACGTCTCTTCCCAGGGTGTAATCAAGCTGGCTCTATCTGCACCTGTAAATGTGTAGTGGTATTTATCTCCCTGTGGTGGAAGAAGAGGAGGACCAATGTGCAGCGTGGTAAGTGTCCATATTGATCATTTATTACCGTGAACACAAAAAAAACTAAATAACGAGAACGAGTCCTTATCGGTGAATACACAACACAGGAAACAATCACCCAGTAATCACTCACCCAACCATATTACCACCCACAGTTTATCATCCATCACCCACAACCACCCATCACCCACAACCACCCACAATCACCCACAATCACCCATCATTCACAGACCCACAACCACCCACAATCACCCACAATCACCCATCACCCACAACCACCCACAACCACCCACAATCACCCACAACCACCCACAATCCCACAATCCCCATCACCACAATCACCCATCACCCACAATCGCCCACAATCACCCATCACCCACAACCACCCACAACCACCCACAATCACCCATCACCCACAATCACCCACAATCACCCACAATCACCTATCACCCACAATCACCACAATCACCCATCACCCACAATCGCCCAAGCATCACTTCACCCACCAGTTTATCACCCTCACCCATCACCACAATCACCCACCCATTTCACCCATCACCCACAACTCAAAGTTATTCCTGAGTATGATCTCAATCAGGGACAACCCAGCTGCCTCTGATTGACAACTCATTGGCCGAACACAGAAATCCCAAATCATAGATAAAAGAACATAGACTGCTCACCCCAACTCACCAATACTAAAACAAAGACATCACAACAGAACTGGTCAGAGTGCTTTATCCTGGTTTATCATTAAAATAAACAAGTTCATATGTTCTCCAGTGTGAGGCTCCTGCTCTTCACGTTGTATTCTGAGTGGCACCTGCTCGCACTGTAAAACCAGAGAATTAAAAGAGGTTGAACGTGGGCCAATCAGCTGCAGTCTTCCCCCCCGCCTGTAGAGATATGCAGCGTGGGCCAATCAGCTGCAGTCTTCCCCCCGCCCCCCATAGTCTCCCCACCTCCAGATATGCAACGTGAGCCAATCAGCTGCAGTCTTTTATGAGCCTGTCATCTGATATGCAGGCAGAATGAGGTGAGATATGCAGCTGGGCCTGCTGCAGTCCCCCACCTGGTCAGAGATATGCAGCGTGAACCCATCAGCTGCAGTCTTTCCCCCCCGCCTGTAGAGATATGCAACGTGAGCCAATCAGCTGCAGTCTTTCCCGCCCCGCCTGTGAGATATGCAGCGTGAGCCAATCAGCTGCAGTCTTTCCCCCCCGCCTGTAGAGATATGCAACGTGAGCCAATCAGCTGCAGTCTTTCCCGCCCCGCCTGTAGAGATATGCAGCGTGAGCCAATCAGCTGCAGTCTTCCCCCGCCTGTAGAGATATGCAGCGTGAGCCAATCAGCTGCAGTCCCCCCGCCTGTAGAGATATGTAGCGTGAGCCAATCAGCTGCAGTCTTCCCCCCGCCTGTAGAGATATGCAGCGTGAGCCAATCAGCTGCAGTCTTCCCCCCCGCCTGTAGAGATATGCAGCGTGAGCCAATCAGCTGCAGTCTTCCCCCGCCTGTAGAGATATGCAGCGTGAGCCAATCAGCTGCAGTCTTCCCCCGCCTGGAGATATGCAGCGAGGCCAATCAGCTGCAGTCTCCCCCCGCCTGTAGAGATATGCAGCGTGGGCCAATCAGCTGCAGTCTCCCCCCGCCTGTAGAGATATGCAGCGTGGGCCAATCAGCTGCAGTCTTCCCCCCCCGCCTGTAGAGATATGCAGCGTGAGCCAATCAGCTGCAGTCTTCCCCCCGCCTGTAGAGATATGCAGCGTGGGCCAATCAGCTGCAGTCTTCCCCCCGCCTGTAGAGATATGCAGCGTGAGCCAATCAGCTGCAGTCTTCCCCCGCCTGTAGAGATATGCAGCGTGAGCCAATCAGCTGCAGTCTTCCCCCGCCTGTAGAGATATGCAGCGTGGGCCAATCAGCTGCAGTCTTCCCCCCCCCCCGCCTGTAGAGATATGCAGCGTGAGCCAATCAGCTGCAGTCTTTCCCCCGCCTGTAGAGATATGCAGCGTGAGCCAATCAGCTGCAGTCTTCCCCCCCTGTAGAGATATGCAGCGTGAGCCAATCAGCTGCAGTCTTCCCCCGCCTGTAGAGATATGCAGCGTGAGCCAATCAGCTGCAGTCTTCCCCCGCCTGTAGAGATATGCAGCCAGCCAATCAGCCATCACCCCCAGAGATATGCAGCGTGAGCCAATCAGCTGCAGTCTTCCCCCCCGCCTGTAGAGATATGCAGCGTGAGCCAATCAGCTGCAGTCCCCCCCCGCCTGTAGAGATATGCAGCGTGAGCCATCAGCTGCAGTCACCCCCAACCAGAGATATGCAGCAGCCAATCAGCTGCAGTCCCCCCCCGCCTGTAGAGATATGCAGCGTGAGCCAATCAGCTGCAGTCTTTCCCCCCGTGCCTGTAGAGATATGCAGCGTGAGCCAATCAGCTCAGTCTTTCCCCCACCCTGTAGAGAATCAGCGTGAGCCAATCAGCTGCAGTCTCCCCCACAAGAGATATGCAGCGTGGGCCAATCAGCTGCAGTCTTCCCCCGCCTGTAGAGATATGCAGCGTGACCAATCAGCTGCAGTCTCCCCCAGAGATATGCAGCGTGACCAATCAGCTGCAGTCTTTCCCCCCGCCTGTAGAGATCAGCGTGAGCCAATCAGCTGCAGTCTTTCCCCACCCTGTAGAGATATGCAGCGTGAGCCAATCAGCTGCAGTCTTTCCCCCGCCTGTAGAGATATGCAGCGTGAGCCAATCAGCTGCAGTCTTTCCCCCGCCTGTAGAGATATGCAGCGTGAGCCAATCAGCTGCAGTCTTTCCCCCCCGCCTGTAGAGATATGCAGCGTGAGCCAATCAGCTGCAGTCTTCCCCCGCCTGTAGAGATATGCAGCGTGGGCCAATCAGCTGAGTCTTCCCCCCCGCCTGTAGAGATATGCAGCGTGAGCCAATCAGCTGCAGTCTTCCCCCCCCCGCCTGTAGAGATATGCAGCGTGGGCCAATCAAAGTCTTCCCCCGCCTGTAGAGATAAAGCGAAGCCAATCAGCTGCAGTCTTCCCCCGCCTGTAGAGATATGCAGCGTGAAACAATCAGCTGCAGTCTTTCCCCAGAGATATGCAGCGTGAGCCAATCAGCTGCAGTCTTCCCCCCCGCCTGTAGAGATATGCAGCGTGGGCCAATCAGCTGCAGTCTTCCCCCCCCGCCTGTAGAGATATGCAGCGTGAGCCAATCAGCTGCAGTCTTCCCCCCCGCCTGTAGAGATATGCAGCGTGGGCCAATCAGCTGCAGTCTTCCCCCGCCTGTAGAGATATGCAGCGTGAGCCAATCAGCTGCAGTCTTCCCCCGCCTGTAGAGATATGCAGCGTGGCCAATCAGCTGCAGTCTTCCCCCCCCCGCCTGTAGAGATATGCAGCGTGAGCCAATCAGCTGCAGTCTTCCCCCCGCCTGTAGAGATATGCAGCGTGAGCCAATCAGCTGCAGTCTTCCCCCCGCCTGTAGAGATATGCAGCGTGAGCCAATCAGCTGCAGTCTTCCCCCCCCGCCTGTAGAGATATGCAGCGTGAGCCAATCAGCTGCAGTCTTCCCCCCCGCCTGTAGAGATATGCAGCGTGAGCCAATCAGCTGCAGTCTTCCCCCGCCTGTAGAGATATGCAGCGTGAGCCAATCAGCTGCAGTCTTCCCCCCGCCTGTAGAGATATGCAGCGTGAGCCAATCAGCTGCAGTCTTCCCCCCGCCTGTAGAGATATGCAGCGTGAGCCAATCAGCTGCAGTCTCCCCCCGCCTGTAGAGATATGCAGCGTGAGCCAATCAGCTGCAGTCTTCCCCCGCCTGTAGAGATATGCAGCGTGGGCCAATCAGCTGCAGTCTTCCCCCCCGCCTGTAGAGATATGCAGCGTGGGCCAATCAGCTGCAGTCTTCCCCCGCCTGTAGAGATATGCAGCGTGAGCCAATCAGCTGCAGTCTTCCCCCGCCTGTAGAGATATGCAGCGTGAGCCAATCAGCTGCAGTCTTCCCCCGCCTGTAGAGATATGCAGCGTGAGCCAATCAGCTGCAGTCTTCCCCCGCCTGTAGAGATATGCAGCGTGAGCCAATCAGCTGCAGTCTTCCCCCCCCTGTAGAGATATGCAGCGTGAGCCAATCAGCTGCAGTCCCCCCGCCTGTAGAGATATGCAGCGTGAGCCAATCAGCTGCAGTCTTCCCCCGCCTGTAGAGATATGCAGCGTGAGCCAATCAGCTGCAGTCTTTCCCCCGCCTGTAGAGATATGCAGCGTGAGCCAATCAGCTGCAGTCTTCCCCCCGCCTGTAGAGATATGCAGCGTGAGCCAATCAGCTGCAGTCTTTCCCCCGCCTGTAGAGATATGCAGCGTGAGCCAATCAGCTGCAGTCTTCCCCCCGCCTGTAGAGATATGCAGCGTGAGCCAATCAGCTGCAGTCTTCCCCCCCGCCTGTAGAGATATGCAGCGTGAGCCAATCAGCTGCAGTCTTCCCCCGCCTGTAGAGATATGCAGCGTGAGCCAATCAGCTGCAGTCTTCCCCCGCCTGTAGAGATATGCAGCGTGAGCCAATCAGCTGCAGTCTTTCCCCCGCCTGTAGAGATATGCAGCGTGAGCCAATCAGCTGCAGTCTTCCCCCCCGCCTGTAGAGATATGCAGCGTGAGCCAATCAGCTGCAGTCTTCCCCCCCGCCTGTAGAGATATGCAGCGTGAGCCAATCAGCTGCAGTCTTCCCCCCGCCTGTAGAGATATGCAGCGTGAGCCAATCAGCTGCAGTCTTCCCCCGCCTGTAGAGATATGCAGCGTGAGCCAATCAGCTGCAGTCTTCCCCCCCGCCTGTAGAGATATGCAGCGTGGGCCAATCAGCTGCAGTCTTCCCCCCGCCTGTAGAGATATGCAGCGTGAGCCAATCAGCTGCAGTCTTCCCCCCACCTGTAGAGATATGCAGCGTGGGCCAATCAGCTGCAGTCTTCCCCCACCTGTAGAGATATGCAGCGTGGGCCAATCAGCTGCAGTCTTCCCCCCCCCCGCCTGTAGAGATATGCAGCATCAAACACGGTGTCAACGTGTGATCTTCAAAAGATCCCAACCGCCGTATTAGCATAAACATGTATGATACAAGTAAGAAGTCTCAACTTTCCCAAAGCCAAGCTGAGAACAAAGATACCCACAGAGAGACGCATCCCAAAGCCAAGCTGAGAACAAAGATACCCACAGAGAGACGCATCCCAAAGCCGAACCGAAAAGAAAACTACCCACAGAGAAATACATCCGATTTAAACCAACTAAATGCAAATGAAGTATTGTGTCATCAGCAGCTGTGAGCAACACAATCAGCACACATTCATATTTACATCACAAATCAATGAAACAGATTTAAAATGGAGCCCCCTTATCTGCCTTGCTTTGTTGTCTGGCTTAACTCTCTTGAGTTTGGGCATTAGAAACAAGACGAGGGAAATAAACCACTTATCAGAACTCCTTCAATCCCTCTGCCTCTGCCTCTGTCTCTGCCTCTGTCTCTGCCTCTGCCTCTGCCTCTGCCTCTGCCTCTGCCTCTGCCTCTGCCTCTGCCTCTGCCTCTGCCTCTGCCTCTGCCTCTGCCTCCTCTGTCTCTGCCTCTGTCTCTGCCTCTGCCTCTGCCTCTGCCTCTGCCGCCTCTGCCTCTGCCTGCCTCTGCCTCTGCCTCTGTCTCTGCCTCTGCCTCTGCCTCTGCCTCTGCCTCCTCTGTCTCTGCCTCTGCCTCTGCCTCCTCTGTCTCTGCCTCCTCTGCCTCTGCCTCTGCCTCTGCCTCTGCCTCTGCCTCTGCCTCTGTCTCTGCCTCTGCCTCTGCCTCTGCCCTCTGCCTCTGCCTCTGCCTCTGCCTCCTCTGCCTCTGCCTCTGCCTGTCTCTGCCTCTGCCTCTGCCTCTGCCTCTGCCTCTGCTCTGCCTCTGCCTCTGCCTCTGCCTCTCTGCCTCTGCCTCTGCCTCTGCCTCTGCCTCTGCCTCTGCCTCTGCCTGCTGCCTCTGCCTCTGCCTCTGCCTCTGCCTCTGCCTCTGCTGCCTCTGCTTCTGCCTCTGCCTCTGCCTCTGCCTCTGCCTCTGCCTCTGCCTCCTCTGCCTCTGCCTCTGCCTCTGCCTCTGTCTCTGCCTCTGCCTCTGCCTCTGCTCTGCCTCTGCTCTGCCTCTGCCTCTGCCTCTGCCTCTGCCTCTGCCTCTGCCTCTGCCTCTGCTTCTGCCTCTGCCTCTGCCTCTGCCTCTGCTTCTGCTTCTGCCTCTGCCTCTGCCTCTGCCTCTGCCTCTGCCTCTGCCTCTGCCTCTGCTCTGCCTCTTCCTCTGCCTCCTCTGCCTCTGCCTCTGCCTCTGCCTCTGCCTGCTGCCTCTGCCTCTGCCTCTGCCTCTGCCTCTGCTTCTGCCTCTGCCTCTGCCTCTGCCTCTGCCTCTGCCGCCTCTGCCTCTGCCTCTGCCTCTGCCTCTGCCTCTGCCTCTGCCTCTGCCTCTGCCTCTGCCTCTGCCTCTGCCTCTGCCTCTGCCTCCTCTGCCTCTGCCTCTGCCTCTGCCTCCTCTGCCTCTGCCTCCTCTGCCTCTGCCTCTGCCTCTGCCTCTGCCTCAGCCTGCCTCTGCCTCTGCCTCTGCCCGGATGGCTATAAGCAGGTGTCACAGAAAGTTTATAGGGCGCATGAAAACAGCCATGAGAATAATGGAGTGTGAGAAGAGGCTTTCACTCTGAGAGTTAGGGAGAGTCAAGCTACCCTCTGAGAGTTAGGGAGAGTCAAGCTACCCTCTGAGAGTTAGGGAGAGTCAAGCTACCCTCTGAGAGTTAGGGAGAGTCAAGCTACCCTCTGAGAGTTAGGGAGAGTCAAGCTACCTCTGAGAGTTAGGGAGAGTCAAGCTACCCTCTGAGAGTTAGGGAGAGTCAAGCTACCCTCTGAGAGTTAGGGGGAGTCAAGCTACCCTCTGAGAGTTAGGGAGAGTCAAGCTACCCTCTGAGAGTTAGGGCGAGTCAAGCTACCCTCTGAGAGTTAGGGAGAGTCAAGCTTCCCTCTGAGAGTTAGGGAGAGTCACTCTCCTTCCTTCCCTCTGAGAGTTAGGGAGAGTCACGCTCCTTCCTTCCCTCTGAGAGTTAGGGAGAATCACGCTCCTTCCTTCCCTCTGAGAGTTAGGGAGAATCACGCTCCTTCCTTCCCTCTGAGTGTCAGGGAGAGTCACGCTCCTCTGAGGACCTGACCTTTGAGAGAGAAGAGGAGGGGATCAATTGCAAGCCCTGGTCGACACAACAGGTGTTTACTGATTGATAATTGATGGAGACAATAAGAACTGCAGGGACATGGATGCTTTTGTTGTCTATCTCATGTTTTTCCCAAAGAGCAACACGGCTTGGTTTATAGTTTCTGACTTATCCAAGAAGACCAAGGCCTCAGAATTCTATAACAGAGATCCTTCCAGCTGTCTGGGGGTGATAGATGCAAGGGAAAATATCTTTAGAAATGCTCAATCAAATATTCTGAACTACACCACGCTCCATTATTCTGAACTACTACTACATCCTGCTCCATTATTCTGAACTACTACTACTACATCCTGCTCCATTATTCTGAACTACTACTACACCACACTCCATTATTCTGAACTACTACTACACCCTGCTCCATTATTCTGAACTACAACACCACACTCCATTATTCTGAACTACAACACCACACTCCATTATTCTGAACCTCAACACCACGCTCCATTATTCTGAACTACTACTACATCCTGCTCCATTATTCTGAACTACTACTACACCACGCTCCATTATTCTGAACTACTACTACACCACGCTCCATTATTCTCAACTACTACTACACCACGCTCCATTATTCTGAACTACTACTACACCCTGCTCCATTATTCTGAACTACAACACCACACTCCATTATTCTGAACTACAACACCACACTCCATTATTCTGAACCTCAACACCACGCTCCATTATTCTGAACTACAACACCACACTCCATTATTCTGAACTACTACACCCTGCTCCATTATTCTGAACTACTACACCCTGCTCCATTATTCTGAACTACTACACCCTGCTCCATTATTCTGAACTATTACTACACCCTGCTCTATTATTCTGAACTACTACACCCTGCTCCATTATTCTGAACTACTACACCCTGCTCCATTATTCTGAACTACTACTACACCCTGCTCTATTATTCTGAAATACTACTACACCACGCTCCATTATTCTGAACTACTACTACACCACGCTCCATTATTCTGAACGACTACACCACGTTCCATTATTCTGAACTAATACACCCTGCTCCATTATTCTGAACTACTACTACACCCTGCTCCATTATTCTGAACTACAACACCCTGCTCCATTATTCTGAACTACTACACCCTGCTCCATTATTCTGAACTACTACACCCTGCTCCATTATTCTGAACTACTACACCCTGCTCCATTATTCTGAACTACAGCACCACGCTCCATTATTCTGAACTACTATACCCTGCTCCATTATTCTGAACTACAACACCACACTCCATTATTCTGAACTACTACACCACACTCCATTATTCTGAACTACTATACCCTGCTCCATTATTCTGAACTACTACACCACACTCCATTATTCTGAACTACTATACCCTGCTCCATTATTCTGAACTACTACACCACACTCCATTATCCTGAACTACTACTACACCACGCTCCATTATTCTGAACTACAACACCACGCTCCATTATTCTGAACTACTACACCACACTCCATTATTCTGAACTACTATACCCTGCTCCATTATTCTGAACTACTACACCACACTCCATCTGTCTCCCTAAAGCTGGGCAGTAACAGACACACTCTATCTCTCTCTTTTGATCTATCTCTCTCTCTCTCTCTCTTCATATTGCTACCTCATACATCATCTAGGAACTGCAAAGGGCTGAGAGATTGTGATGACGTGATCCATCATTGCTTTTATGTGTCTGTGCGGTGGTGAACCTGTTGTCACAAGCAACACCAGGGCTGTTATTACTAGCAACACCAGGGCTGTTATCACTAGCAACACCAGGGCTGTTATCACTAGCAACACCAGGGCTGTTAGCACCAGCAACACCAGGGCTGTTATCACTAGCAACACCAGGGCTGTTATCACCAGCAACACCAGGGCTGTTATCACTAGCAACACCAGGGCTGTTATCACCAGCAACACCAGGGCTGTTATCACCAGCAACACCAGGGCTGTTATCACCAGCAACACCAGGGCTGTTATCACTAGCAACACCAGGGCTGTTAGCACCAGCAACACCAGGGCTGTTAGCACCAGCAACACCAGGGCTGTTAGCACCAGCAACACCAGGGCTGTTAGCACCAGCAACACCAGGGCTGTTATCACCAGCAACACCAGGGCTGTTATCACTAGCAACACCAGGGCTGTTATCACCAGCAACACCAGGGCTGTTATCACCAGCAACACCAGGGCTGTTATCACCAGCAACACCAGGGCTGTTAGCACCAGCAACACCAGGGCTGTTATCACTAGCAACACCAGGGCTGTTAGCACCAGCAACACCAGGGCTGTTAGCACCAGCAACACCAGGGCTGTTAGCACCAGCAACACCAGGGCTGTTATCACCAGCAACACCAGGGCTGTTATCACCAGCAACACCAGGGCTGTTATCACCAGCAACACCAGGGCTGTTATCACCAGCAACACCAGGGCTGTTATCACCAGCAACACCAGGGCTGTTATCACTAGCAACACCAGGGCTGTTATCACCAGCAACACCAGGGCTGTTATCACCAGCAACACCAGGGCTGTTATCACCAGCAACACCAGGGCTGTTAGCACCAGCAACACCAGGGCTGTTATCACCAGCAACACCAGGGCTGTTAGCACCAGCAACACCAGGGCTGTTATTACCAGCAACACCAGGGCTGTTATCACCAGCAACACCAGGGCTGTTATCACCAGCAACACCAGGGCTGGTATCACCAGCAACACCAGGGCTGTTACTAGAGTTAGGCCTCAGTGAGGGAATACCCAGCCAAAACACCAGAGTTAGGCCTCAGTGAGGGAATACCCAGCCTAAACACCAGAGTTAGGCCTCAAAGAGGGAATACCCAGCCTAAACCACAAAGAGTTAGACCTCAGTGAGGGAATACCCAGCCTAAACCCCAGAGTTAGGCCTCAGTGAGGGAATACCCAGCCTAAACCCCAAAGAGTTAGGCCTCAGTGAGGGAATACCCAGCCTAAACCCCAGAGTTAGGCCTCAGTGAGGGAATACCCAGTCTAAACCCCAGAGTTAGGCCTCAGTGAGGGAATACCCAGCCTAAACCCCAGAGTTAGGCCTCAGTGAGGGAATACCCAGCCTAAACCCCAGAGTTAGGCCTCAGTGAGGGAATACCCAGCCTAAACCCCAGAGTTAGGCCTCAGTGAGGGAATACCCAGCCTAAACACCAGAGTTAGGCCTCAGTGAGGGAATACCCAGTCTAAATCCCAAAGAGTTAGGCCTCAGTGAGGGAATACCCAGTCTAAACCCCAGAGTTAGGCCTCAGTGAGGGAATACCCAGTCTAAACCCCAGAGTTAGGCCTCAGTGAAGGAATACCCAGCCTAAACCCCAGAGTTAGGCCTCAGTGAGGGAATACCCAGCCTAAACCCCAGAGTTAGGCCTCAGTGAGGGAATACCCAGTCTAAACCCCAGAGTTAGGCCTCAGTGAGGGAATACCCAGCCTAAACCCCAGAGTTAGGCCTCAGTGAGGGAATACCCAGCCTAAACCCCAGAGTTAGGCCTCAGTGAAGGAATACCCAGCCTAAACCCCAGAGTTAGGCCTCAGTGAGGGAATACCCAGCCTAAACCCCAGAGTTAGGCCTCAGTGAAGGAATACCCAGCCTAAACCCCAGAGTTAGGCCTCAGTGAGGGAATACCCAGCCTAAACCCCAGAGTTAGGCCTCAGTGAAGGAATACCCAGCCTAAACCCCAGAGTTAGGCCTCAGTGAGGGAATACCCAGCCTAAACCCCAGAGTTAGGCCTCAGTGAGGGAATACCCAGTCTAAACCCCAGAGTTAGGCCTCAGTGAGGGAATACCCAGCCTAAACCCCAGAGTTAGGCCTCAGTGAGGGAATACCCAGCCTAAACACCAGAGTTAGGCCTCAGTGAGGGAATACCCAGCCTAAACCCCAGAGTTAGGCCTCAGTGAAGGAATACCCAGCCTAAACCCCAGAGTTAGGCCTCAGTGAAGGAATACCCAGCCTAAACCCCAGAGTTAGGCCTCAGTGAGGGAATACCCAGTCTAAACCCCAGAGTTAGGCCTCAGTGAGGAATACCCAGTCTAAACCCCAGAGTTAGGCCTCAGTGAAGGAATTCCCCTCCTAAACCCCAGAGTTAGGCCTCAAAATACCCCCTAAACCCCAGAGTTAGGCCTCAGTGAGGGAATACCCAGTCTAAACCCCAGAGTTAGGCCTCAGTGAGGGAATACCCAGCCTAAACCCCAGAGTTAGGCCTCAGTGAGGGAATACCCAGCCTAAACCCCAGAGTTAGGCCTCAGTGAGGAATACCCAGCCTAAACCCCAGAGTTAGGCCTCAGTGAGGGAATACCCAGCCTAAACCCCAGAGTTAGGCCTCAGTGAAGGAATACCCAGCCTAAACCCCAGAGTTAGGCCTCAGTGAGGGAATACCCAGCCTAAACCCCAGAGTTCGGCCTCAGTGAAGGAATACCCAGCCTAAACCCCAGAGTTAGGCCTCAGTGAGGGAATACCCAGCCTAAACCCCAGAGTTAGGCCTCAGTGAAGGAATACCCAGCCTAAACCCCAGAGTTAGGCCTCAGTGAGGGAATACCCAGCCTAAACCCCAGAGTTCGGCCTCAGTGAAGGAATACCCAGCCTAAACCCCAGAGTTAGGCCTCAGTGAGGGAATACCCAGTCTAAACCCCAGAGTTAGGCCTCAGTGAGGGAATACCCAGTCTAAACCCCAGAGTTAGGCCTCAGTGAAGGAATACCCAGTCTAAACCCCAGAGTTAGGCCTCAGTGAGGGAATACCCAGCCTAAACCCCAAAGAGTTAGGCCTCAGTGAGGGAATACCCAGCCTAAACACCAGAGTTAGGCCTCAGTGAAGGAATACCCAGCCTAAACACCAGAGTTAGGCCTCAGTGAAGGAATACCCAGCCTAAACACCAGAGTTAGGCCTCAGTGAGGGAATACCCAGCCTAAACACCAGAGTTAGGCCTCAGTGAGGGAATACCCAGCCTAAACCCCAGAGTTAGGCCTCAGTGAAGGAATACCCAGCCTAAACCCCAGAGTTCGGCCTCAGTGAAGGAATACCCAGTCTAAACCCCAGAGTTAGGCCTCAGTGAGGAATACCCAGCCTAAACCCCAGAGTTAGGCCTCAGTGAGGGAATACCCAGCCTAAACCCCAGAGTTAGGCCTCAGTGAGGGAATACCCAGCCTAAACCCCAGAGTTAGGCCTCAGTGAGGGAATACCCAGCCTAAACCCCAGAGTTAGGCCTCAGTGAGGGAATACCCAGCCTAAACCCCAGAGTTAGGCCTCAGTGAGGGAATACCCAGTCTAAACCCCAGAGTTAGGCCTCAGTGAGGGAATACCCAGCCTAAACCCCAGAGTTAGGCCTCAGTGAGGGAATACCCAGCCTAAACCCCAGAGTTAGGCCTCAGTGAGGGAATACCCAGCCTAAACCCCAGAGTTAGGCCTCAGTGAAGGAATACCCAGCCTAAACCCCAGAGTTAGGCCTCAGTGAGGGAATACCCAGCCTAAACCCCAGAGTTAGGCCTCAGTGAAGGAATACCCAGCCTAAACCCCAGAGTTAGGCCTCAGTGAGGGAATACCCAGCCTAAACCCCAGAGTTAGGCCTCAGTGAAGGAATACCCAGCCTAAACCCCAGAGTTAGGCCTCAGTGAGGGAATACCCAGCCTAAACCCCAGAGTTAGGCCTCAGTGAAGGAATACCCAGCCTAAACCCCAGAGTTAGGCCTCAGTGAAGGAATACCCAGCCTAAACCCCAGAGTTAGGCCTCAGTGAAGGAATACCCAGTCTAAACACCAGAGTTAGGCCTCAGTGAGGGAATACCCAGCCTAAACCCCAGAGTTAGGCCTCAGTGAGGGAATACCCAGCCTAAACACCAGAGTTAGGCCTCAGTGAGGGAATACCCAGCCTAAACCCCAGAGTTAGGCCTGAAACCCCCTAAACCCCAGAGTTAGGCCTCAGTGAGGGAATACCCAGCCTAAACCCCAGAGTTAGGCCTCAGTGAGGGAATACCCAGCCTAAACCCCAGAGTTAGGCCTCAGTGAGGGAATACCCAGCCTAAACCCCAGAGTTAGGCCTCAGTGAGGGAATACCCAGCCTAAACCCCAGAGTTAGGCCTCAGTGAGGGAATACCCAGCCTAAACCCCAGAGTTAGGCCTCAGTGAGGGAATACCCAGCCTAAACCCCAGAGTTAGGCCTCAGTGAAGGAATACCCAGCCTAAACCCCAGAGTTAGGCCTCAGTGAGGGAATACCCAGCCTAAACCCCAGAGTTAGGCCTCAGTGAAGGAATACCCAGCCTAAACCCCAGAGTTAGGCCTCAGTGAGGGAATACCCAGCCTAAACCCCAGAGTTAGGCCTCAGTGAGGGAATACCCAGCCTAAACCCCAGAGTTAGGCCTCAGTGAGGGAATACCCAGTCTAAACCCCAGAGTTAGGCCTCAGTGAAGGAATACCCAGCCTAAACCCCAGAGTTAGGCCTCAGTGAAGGAATACCCAGCCTAAACCCCAGAGTTAGGCCTCAGTGAAGGAATACCCAGCCTAAACCCCAGAGTTAGGCCTCAGTGAGGGAATACCCAGCCTAAACCCCAGAGTTAGGCCTCAGTGAAGGAATACCCAGCCTAAACCCCAGAGTTAGGCCTCAGTGAAGGAATACCCAGCCTAAACCCCAGAGTTAGGCCTCAGTGAAGGAATACCCAGCCTAAACCCCAGAGTTAGGCCTCAGTGAGGGAATACCCAGCCTAAACCCCAGAGTTAGGCCTCAGTGAAGGAATACCCAGCCTAAACCCCAGAGTTAGGCCTCAGTGAAGGAATACCCAGCCTAAACCCCAGAGTTAGGCCTCAGTGAAGGAATACCCAGCCTAAACCCCAGAGTTAGGCCTCAGTGAAGGAATACCCAGCCTAAACCCCAGAGTTAGGCCTCAGTGAGGGAATACCCAGCCTAAACCCCAGAGTTAGGCCTCAGTGAGGGAATACCCAGCCTAAACCCCAGAGTTAGGCCTCAGTGAGGGAATACCCAGCCTAAACCCCAGAGTTAGGCCTCAGTGAAGGAATACCCAGCCTAAACCCCAGAGTTAGGCCTCAGTGAGGGAATACCCAGTCTAAACCCCAGAGTTAGGCCTCAGTGAGGGAATACCCAGTCTAAACCCCAGAGTTAGGCCTCAGTGAAGGAATACCCAGCCTAAACCCCAGAGTTAGGCCTCAGTGAAGGAATACCCAGCCTAAACACCAGAGTTAGGCCTCAGTGAAGGAATACCCAGCCTAAACCCCAGAGTTAGGCCTCAGTGAAGGAATACCCAGCCTAAACCCCAGAGTTAGGCCTCAGTGAGGGAATACCCAGTCTAAACCCCAGAGTTAGGCCTCAGTGAAGGAATACCCAGTCTAAACCCCAGAGTTAGGCCTCAGTGAAGGAATACCCAGTCTAAACCCCAGAGTTAGGCCTCAGTGAAGGAATACCCAGTCTAAACCCCAGAGTTAGGCCTCAGTGAAGGAATACCCAGTCTAAACCCCAGAGTTAGGCCTCAGTGAAGGAATACCCAGTCTAAACCCCAGAGTTAGGCCTCAGTGAAGGAATACCCAGCCTAAACCCCAGAGTTAGGCCTCAGTGAGGGAATACCCAGCCTAAACCCCAGAGTTAGGCCTCAGTGAGGGAATACCCAGCCTAAACCCCAGAGTTAGGCCTCAGTGAGGGAATACCCAGTCTAAACCCCAGAGTTAGGCCTCAGTGAAGGAATACCCAGCCTAAACACCAGAGTTAGGCCTCAGTGAAGGAATACCCAGTCTAAACCCCAGAGTTAGGCCTCAGTGAAGGAATACCCAGCCTAAACCCCAGAGTTAGGCCTCAGTGAGGGAATACCCAGCCTAAACCCCAGAGTTAGGCCTCAGTGAAGGAATACCCAGCCTAAACCCCAGAGTTAGGCCTCAGTGAAGGAATACCCAGCCTAAACCCCAGAGTTAGGCCTCAGTGAAGGAATACCCAGCCTAAACCCCAGAGTTAGGCCTCAGTGAGGGAATACCCAGCCTAAACCCCAGAGTTAGGCCTCAGTGAGGGAATACCCAGCCTAAACCCCAGAGTTAGGCCTCAGTGAAGGAATACCCAGCCTAAACCCCAGAGTTAGGCCTCAGTGAAGGAATACCCAGCCTAAACCCCAGAGTTAGGCCTCAGTGAAGGAATACCCAGCCTAAACCCCAGAGTTAGGCCTCAGTGAAGGAATACCCAGTCTAAACCCCAGAGTTAGGCCTCAGTGAAGGAATACCCAGCCTAAACCCCAGAGTTAGGCCTCAGTGAAGGAATACCCAGCCTAAACCCCAGAGTTAGGCCTCAGTGAAGGAATACCCAGTCTAAACCCCAGAGTTAGGCCTCAGTGAAGGAATACCCAGCCTAAACCCCAGAGTTAGGCCTCAGTGAAGGAATACCCAGTCTAAACCCCAGAGTTAGGCCTCAGTGAAGGAATACCCAGCCTAAACCCCAGAGTTAGGCCTCAGTGAAGGAATACCCAGCCTAAACCCCAGAGTTAGGGTTCAGTGAGGGAATACCCAGTCTAAACCCCAGAGTTAGGCCTCAGTGAGGGAATACCCAGTCTAAACCCCAGAGTTAGGCCTCAGTGAAGGAATACCCAGCCTAAACACCAGAGTTAGGCCTCAGTGAGGGAATACCCAGCCTAAACCCCAGAGTTAGGCCTCAGTGAGGGAATACCCAGCCTAAACCCCAGAGTTAGGCCTCAGTGAGGGAATACCCAGTCTAAACCCCAGAGTTAGGCCTCAGTGAGGGAATACCCAGTCTAAACCCCAGAGTTAGGCCTCAGTGAGGGAATACCCAGCCTAAACCCCAGAGTTAGGCCTCAGTGAGGGAATACCCAGCCTAAACCCCAGAGTTAGGCCTCAGTGAAGGAATACCCAGTCTAAACCCCAGAGTTAGGCCTCAGTGAAGGAATACCCAGCCTAAACCCCAGAGTTAGGCCTCAGTGAGGGAATACCCAGCCTAAACCCCAGAGTTAGGCCTCAGTGAAGGAATACCCAGCCTAAACCCCAGAGTTAGGCCTCAGTGAGGGAATACCCAGCCTAAACCCCAGAGTTAGGCCTCAGTGAAGGAATACCCAGTCTAAACCCCAGAGTTAGGCCTCAGTGAAGGAATACCCAGTCTAAACCCCAGAGTTAGGCCTCAGTGAAGGAATACCCAGTCTAAACCCCAGAGTTAGGCCTCAGTGAAGGAATACCCAGTCTAAACCCCAGAGTTAGGCCTCAGTGAAGGAATACCCAGCCTAAACCCCAGAGTTAGGCCTCAGTGAAGGACTGGGAAAGGATGTGTGAAGGAGTTTTTTGTGAATCATCTTCACGGTCAAAAACCTTGTCTGCTTCCTGATGTCTTGGCATTATCTCCCACTCTAAGGCCTTGCCTTTGGCTCAGTGGGCTAACACAGTGAAGGACCGGGAGAGGGTGGTAGGAGAAACACAGGCACTGTTACAAACCACACAGTAGAACCTAACATGGACTGTGGTGTTAACTAATCAAATCAAATTGTATTTGTCACATAGACGTGTTAATAACCAGATGTTATTGCGGTTGTAGCGACATACTTGTGTTTCTAGCTCTAACAGTGCAGTAATATCTAACCATTTCACAACAGCCTAGTGGTTAGAGGCAGGTAGCCTAGTGGTTAGAGACAGGTAGCCTAGTGGTTAGAGGCAGGTAGCCTAGTGGTTAGAGGCAGGTAGCCTAGTGGTCAGAGGCAGGTAGCCTAGTGGTCAGAGGCAGGTAGCCTAGTGGTTAGAGGCAGGTAGCCTAGTGGTTAGAGGCAGGTAGCCTAGTGGTTAGAGGCAGGTAGCCTAGTGGTTAGAGGCAGGTAGCCTAGTGGTTAGAGGCAGGATAGCCTAGTGGTTAGAGGCAGGTAGCCTAGTGGTTAGAGGCAGGTAGCCTAGTGGTTAGAGGCAGGTAGCCTAGTGGTTAGAGGCAGGTAGCCTAGTGGTTAGAGGCAGGTAGCCTAGTGGTTAGAGGCAGGATAGCCTAGTGGTTTGAGGCAGGTAGCCTAGTGGTTAAAGGCAGGTAGCCTAGTGGTTGGAGAGGCAGGTGGCCTAGTGGTTAGAGGCAGGTAGCCTAGTGGTTAGAGGCAGGTAGCCTAGTGGTTAGAGGCAGGGTAGCCTAGTGGTTTGAGGCAGGTAGCCTAGTGGTTAGAGGCAGGGTAGCCTAGTGGTTAGAGGCAGGTAGCCTAGTGGTTAGAGGCAGGTAGCCTAGTGGTTAGAGGCAGGATAGCCTAGTGGTTAGAGGCAGGTAGCCTAGTGGTTAGAGGCAGGTAGCCTAGTGGTTAGAGGCAGGTAGCCTAGTGGTTAGAGGCAGGATAGCCTAGTGGTTAGAGGCAGGTAGCCTAGTGGTTAGAGGCAGGTAGCCTAGTGGTTTGAGGCAGGTAGCCTAGTGGTTAGAGGCAGGGTAGCCTAGTGGTTAGAGGCAGGTAGCCTAGTGGTTAGAGGCAGGGTAACCTAGTGGTTAGAGACAGGTAGCCTAGTAGTCGCTCTGGATAAGAGCGTCTGCTAAATGACTTAAATGTAAATGTAAGTGTGGTCAGAGGCAAGTAGCCTAGTGGTTAGACAGGTAGCCTAGTGGTTAGAGGCAGGTAGCCTAGTGGTTAGAGGCAGGTAGCCTAGTGGTTAGAGGCAGGGTAGCCTAGTGGTTAGAGACAGGTTGCCTAGTGGTTAGAGGCAGGGTAGCCTAGTGGTTAGAGGCAGGTAGCCTAGTGGTTAGAGGCAGGTAGCCTAGTGGTTAGAGGCAGGGTAGCCTAGTGGTTAGAGACAGGTTGCCTAGTGGTTAGAGGCAGGGTAGCCTAGTGGTTAGAGGCAGGTAGCCTAGTGGTTAGAGGCAGGTAGCCTAGTGGTTAGAGGCAGGGTAGCCTAGTGGTTAGAGGCAGGGTAGCCTAGTGGTTAGACAGGTAGCCTAGTGGTTAGAGGCAGGTAGCCTAGTGGTTAGAGGCAGGTAGCCTAGTGGTTAGAGGCAGGGTAGCCTAGTGGTTAGAGACAGGTTGCCTAGTGGTGAGAGGCAGGGTAGCCTAGTGGTTAGAGGCAGGTAGCCTAGTGGTTAGAGGCAGGTAGCCTAGTGGTTAGAGGCAGGGTAGCCTATTAAGTGGTTGGGAGGCAGGTAGCCTAGTGGTTGGGTGTGCAGGGTAGCCTAGTGGTTAGAGGCAGGTAGCCTAGTGGTTGGGTGGCAGGTAGCCTAGTGGTTAGAGGCAGGTAGTACCTAGTGGTTAGAGGCAGGTAGCCTCTCTGTGATTATATTAGAGACGAGGTTGAAAGTTGTGTGTCCTCCTGTACCAACCCAATTAAGACGGTTGGGTGTTGTTAACACAGCGTACCTCCAACCCGTGAGGTTGGGTGTTGTGTGTCAGCCTGTACAACCAATGTGTCGGAGGAAACACCGTGCACCTGGTAACCTTGGGTTTGCGTGTCACTGCACCCGTACCGCCACAGGAGTCGCTGTTGTTTGCGATGAGACAACCTATATCCCTGACCGGCCAAGCCCTCCCTAACCCGGACGACGTGAGGTTGGGTGTTGTGCTGCAAAAAATACTTTACTAATGATCACTTAAATGGTTTATTGGAGTAATCTGATTGGCTGTCTATGGGAGTAATGATTAAAACATGTTGAACACCTACATTATAAATGGCTCCCGATTGGTTCATAATGGACCCTTAAAATAAAGTGTTACCCAGTTGGGTGTTTTATGTCCTCTCTGTACCTAACCTATATTAAGTGAGGTTGGGTGTTGTGTGTCCTCTCTGTACCTAACCTATATTAAGTGAGGTTGGGTGTTGTGTGTCCTCTCTGTACCTAACCTATATTAAGTGAGGTTGGGTGTTGTGTGTCCTCTCTGTACCTAACCTATATTAAGTGAGGTTGGGTGTTGTGTGTCCTCTCTGTACCTAACCTATATTAAGTGAGGTTGGGTGTTGTGTGTCCTCTCTGTACCTAACCTATATTAAGTGAGGTTGGGTGTTGTGTGTCCTCTCTGTACCTAACCTATATTAAGTGAGGTTGGGTGTTGTGTGTCCTCTCTGTACCTAACCTATATTAAGTGAGGTTGGGTGTTGTGTGTCCTCTCTGTACCTAACCTATATTAAGTGAGGTTGGGTGTTGTGTGTCCTCTCTGTACCTAACCTATATTAAGTGAGGTTGGGTGTTGTGTGTCCTCTCTGTACCTAACCTATATTAAGTGAGGTTGGGTGTTGTGTGTCCTCTCTGTACCTAACCTATATTAAGTGAGGTTGGGTGTTGTGTGTCCTCTCTGTACCTAACCTATATTAAGGTGAGGTTGGGTGTTGTGTGTCCTCTCTGTACCTAACCTATATTAAGTGAGGTTGGGTGTTGTGTGTCCTCTCTGTACCTAACCTATATTAAGTGAGGTTGGGTGTTGTGTGTCCTCTCTGTACCTAACCTATATTAAGTGAGGTTGGGTGTTGTGTGTCCTCTCTGTACCTAACCTATATTAAGTGAGGTTGGGTGTTGTGTGTCCTCTCTGTACCTAACCTATATTAAGTGAGGTGAGGTTGGGTGTTGTGTGTCCTCTCTGTACCTAACCTATATTAAGTGAGGTTGGGTGTTGTGTGTCCTCTCTGTACCTAACCTATATTAAGTGAGGTTGGGTGTTGTGTGTCCTCTCTGTACCTAACCTATATTAAGTGAGGTTGGGTGTTGTGTGTCCTCTCTGTACCTAACCTATATTAAGTGAGGTTGGGTGTTGTGTGTCCTCTCTGTACCTAACCTATATTAAGTGAGGTTGGGTGTTGTGTGTCCTCTCTGTACCTAACCTATATTAAGTGAGGTTGGGTGTTGTGTGTCCTCTCTGTACCTAACCTATATTAAGTGAGGTTGGGTGTTGTGTGTCCTCTCTGTACCTAACCTATATTAAGTGAGGTTGGGTGTTGTGTGTCCTCTCTGTACCTAACCTATATTAAGTGAGGTTGGGTGTTGTATGTCCTCTCTGTACCTAACCTATATTAAGTGAGGTTGGGTGTTGTGTGTCCTCTCTGTACCTAACCTATATTAAGTGAGGTTGGGTGTTGTGTGTCCTCTCTGTACCTAACCTATATTAAGTGAGGTTGGGTGTTGTGTGTCCTCTCTGTACCTAACCTATATTAAGTGAGGTTGGGTGTTGTGTGTCCTCTCTGTACCTAACCTATATTAAGTGAGGTTGGGTGTTGTGTGTCCTCTCTGTACCTAACCTATATTAAGTGAGGTTGGGTGTTGTGTGTCCTCTCTGTACCTAACCTATATTAAGTGAGGTTGGGTGTTGTGTGTCCTCTCTGTACCTAACCTATATTAAGTGAGGTTGGGTGTTTTATGTCCTCTCTGTACCTAACCTATATTAAGTGAGGTTGGGTGTTGTGTGTCCTCTCTGTACCTAACCTATATTAAGTGAGGTTGGGTGTTGTGTGTCCTCTCTGTACCTAACCTATATTAAGTGAGGTTGGGTGTTTTGTGTCCTCTCTGTACCTAACCTATATTAAGTGAGGTTGGGTGTTGTGTGTCCTCTCTGTACCTAACCTATATTAAGTGAGGTTGGGTGTTTTATGTCCTCTCTGTACCTAACCTATATTAAGTGAGGTTGGGTGTTGTGTGTCCTCTCTGTACCTAACCTATATTAAGTGAGGTTGGGTGTTGTGTGTCCTCTCTGTACCTAACCCATATTAAGTGAGGTTGGGTGTTGTGTGTCCTCTCTGTACCTAACCTATATTAAGTGAGGTTGGGTGTTGTGTGTCCTCTCTGTACCTAACCTATATTAAGTGAGGTTGGGTGTTGTGTGTCCTCTCTGTACCTAACCTATATTAAGTGAGGTTGGGTGTTGTGTGTCCTCTCTGTACCTAACCTATATTAATTGAGGTTGGGCGTTGTGTGTCCTCTCTGTACCAAACCTATATTAAGTGAGGTTGGGTGTTGTGTGTCCTCTCTGTACCTAACCTATATTAAGTGAGGTTGGGTGTTGTGTGTCCTCTCTGTACCTAACCTATATTAAGTGAGGTTGGGTGTTGTGTGTCCTCTCTGTACCTAACCTATATTAAGTGAGGTTGGGTGTTGTGTGTCCTCTCTGTACCTAACCTATATTAAGTGAGGTTGGGTGTTGTGTCCTCTCTGTACCTAACCTATATTAAGTGAGGTTGGGTGTTGTGTCCTCTCTGTACCTAACCTATATTAAGTGAGGTTGGGTGTTGTGTGTCCTCTCTGTACCTAACCTATATTAAGTGAGGTTGGGTGTTTTATGTCATCTCTGTACCTAACCTATATTAAGTGAGGTTGGGTGTTTTATGTCCTCTCTGTACCTAACCTATATTAAGTGAGGTTGGGTGTTGTGTGTCCTCTCTGTACCTAACCTATATTAAGTGAGGTTGGGTGTTGTGTGTCCTCTCTGTACCTAACCTATATTAAGTGAGGTTGGGTGTTGTGTGTCCTCTCTGTACCTAACCTATATTAAGTGAGGTTGGGTGTTGTGTGTCCTCTCTGTACCTAACCTATATTAAGTGAGGTTGTGGCAACGCCGTCACTGTCCTGTAGCCACTGGCCTCGTTGTCACCTGCTGACTACCTGGGATTCGACACACAGCTGTGTTTTTTTTTTTTGACCCAGCAAATAATGGACATTCAATGATAAATGGCGGCCATTATTGAAGTGTCATTTTCCTCTTGGTGTGGCTCCATTCTTACACCAGTCTCTAAAAGGTGGCCTTCTGCGGCTGCTTGTGATATTACAATAGATGCTTCTATACCACCTACTGTGTTCCTCCACGTTCTCCTTGATGTCATCTAGCCACCTGGACCAACAGCTGTTGATCATTAATATTAATATTACATTTGGTATTTTGTATCCGGTCACTGTGGCCTAGTTTTATTTATTTTATTTTTTTTGGGGGGGGGGGGTAAATCATTATTATTCAAATTATTCTTAAATGAAGCCGTAACTTTATATTTGAATGGCAGCTGAAAGAGTAATTAAAATCTAATTTGCCTTTCAAAACAAGTTTGTCGCCGGAGCCTTCATGTTTGGTTACTTAGTTGTAATGACTGAGTGTGTGTGTGTGTGTGTGTGTGTGTGTGTGTGTGTGTGTGTGTGTGTGTGTGTGTGTGTGTGTGTGTGTGTGTGTGTGTGTGTGTGTGTGTGTGTGTGTGTGTGTGTGTGTGTGTGTGTGTGTGCTAGTCTGGCCATAAGGAATGAAAATGAGATCAGAGTGGGGAAAATATGCAGGCAATTAACTTTAGATGGAAATGGCTTTCTCCCGGGCGACGATAAACAGCACTTAGTTGCAGAGACATTTACCCCATTAGGTAGCCACCAATTCCTCTCCCTGGAATACCTCTTAGTCTAATCAATGTGGACTGGTTCACAAGGGGGACAAATATTTCCACTCAGAACATTTTTCTTTGGCACTTAAAGCCAAAGCCATTTTTCTGGAAGTAAGAGTGTCTTATTTACAAATAATGGAAGGAATAAAATGTGGGATGGAGATGTTTTACTGTAACTGAGGGGTGTGGCTATGGTATAGGTATCTGTTATTACGCTCACTGACTCTATACCCTCTGGGTCTAGGAGTGGAACTGCAGATTAAATGGAATGCCATTGTCCAGAGAGTTCTAAATGTTCTGTAGTATTCTAAATGTTCTGCAGTATTCTAAATGTTCTGCAGTATTCTAAATGTTCTGTAGGGTTCAAAATGTTCTGTAGGGTTGTAAATGTTCCTTCGTATTCTAAATGTTCCATAGGGTTCTAAATGTTCTGCAGTGTTCTAAATGTCCTGTAGTGTTCTAAATGTTCCACAGGGCTCTAAATGTTCCGTATCATTCTAAATGTTCTGCGGGATTCTAAATGTTTCATTGTTTCAACCAGATGGATCTTCCTCATTCATTGGCTGGAGTGATTATGATTGGTCAGAGGGTTGGGAGGGGTGTTAGAGGAGTCTGGTGGGGTGATCATTGATCCAGGGTCCGTAAGGACTTAGTCTCACCCATCCATCACTCCCCACTGCCAGGTCCTGGGAATGATTCCTCCTCCCTGCCCAGGGGGGAGACGGGGAGAGAGCAGGTGAGAAGAGAGGGTGAAGACAGAGTGAGTGATTGTAGATTGAGTGCAGGAAAAACTCAGAAGGGTAAAAAAAGGCTGAAGTCATAACTTCAGTGTTCCACATAGATGAACATCAGTTCTCCTTCGCTGTTGTTTTGGTCCAGGCTCTCCCCCGGAGGGCTGAATGGATCCTTCAAGGACCTGGAGAGTTAATGAATAGGTCTGGCTGGATAAAGATGGCTGGACTGAATGAGGCCCTGTACCGTCTCTGAACATCCTGTTTAATTAGTGTTGAATCCCCTGTTAAAGACCAGAGCAAAGACTCCCTTTGATAAAGGTAATTAGATATTGACTATGTTGCTGATCCAACATCATCTCGCCTTTTCAAAGGGAACTTCCAGAAGGAGTCATCAATGTAATGTTATGTAGGAGGAGGAGCTGCGGGCCTCCAGTGTGTGTCAGTATGTGGGTCGGGGTGTTTGTGTGGTCGGGGGATCGGTGTGGGTGTGTGTGGTCGGGGGGGATCGGTGTGGGTGTGTGTGGTTGGGGCGTGTGTATGCGGGGGATCGGGGGGTGTGTGTGTGTCACAGTATGTGTTATTCCATGCCTGTGAGAGTCCCCATAGAGCTCTGGTCAAGAGAAGTACTCTATAGGGAACAGGGTGTTATTTGGGATACACGGACTGTTCTAACATACTGTACAGTGATGAGAAACTTCACCTGGCCACAGACAGACTGTTATAACATACTGTACATGTAACGGCGTTTGTTTGTCAAAAGAGAGTCGGACCGAAATGCAGCGTGGTGGTTACTCATGTCTTTAATGAAACTAATGACGATACATGAAATAACTTAATATACAAAAAAACAACAAACGGAGTGAAAACCTAATACAGCCTGTCTGGTGAACACTAATACAGAGACAGGAACAATCACCCACCAAAATACACAGTGAAACCCCCAGGCTACCTAAATACGGTTCCCCATCAGAGACAACGAGAATCACCTGACTCTGATTGAGAACGGCCTCAGGCAGCCAAACCTATGCTACACCCCTACTCAGCCGCAATCCCAATGCCTACAAAACCCCAATACGAAATACAACAAAATAAACCCATGTCACACCCTGGCCTGACCAAATATATAACGAAAACACAAAATACTATGAGCAAGGCGTGACAGTACACTGATGAGAAACTTCACCTGGCCACAGACAGACTGTTATAACATACTGTACAGTGATGAGAAACTTCACCTGGCCACAGACAGACTGTACACTGATGAGAAACTTCACCTGACCACAGACAGACTGTACACTGATGAGAAACTTCACCTGGCCACAGACAGACTGTACACTGATGAGAAACTTCACCTGACCACAGACAGACTGTACACTGACGAGAAACTTCACCTGGCCACAGACAGACTGTACAGTGGTGAGAAACTTCGTGTTTGGGGGGGGAATCTGGTGTGTGTGTGTGTGGTTGGGGGTGTGGCCACAGACAGACTGTTATAACATACTGTACAGTGATGAGAAACTTCACCTGGCCACAGACAGACTGTTATAACAGACTGTACAGTGATGAGAAACTGCACCTGGCCACAGACAGCCTGTACAGTGATGAGAACAACCTGGCCACAACAGACTGTACACTGATGAGAAACTTCACCTGACCACAGACAGACTGTACACTGATGAGAAACTTCACCTGGCCACAGACAGACTGTACAGTGGTGAGAAACTTCACCTGGCCACAGACAGACTGTTATAACATACTGTACACTGATGAGAAACGTCACCTGGCCACAGACAGACTGTACACTGATGAGAAACTTCACCTGGCCACAGACAGACTGTACAGTCATGAGAAACTTCACCTGGCCACAGACAGACTGTTATAACATATTGTACACTGATGAGAAATGTCACCTGGCCACAGACAGACTGTACACTGATGAGAAACTTCACCTGGCCACAGACAGACTGTACAGTGGTGAGAAACTTCACCTGGCCACAGACAGACTGTTATAACATACTGTACACTGATGAGAAACGTCACCTGGCCACAGACAGACTGTACACTGATGAGAAACTTCACCTGGCCACAGACAGACTGTACAGTCATGAGAAACGTCACCTGGCCACAGACAGACTGTTATAACATACTGTACACTGATGAGAAACTTCAGGGTTTTTGCCCAGGGAAGTCTGGGTTTGGCCCAGGGTAGTCTGGGTTTGGCCCAGGGTAGTCCGAGTTTGGCCCAGGGTAGTCTGGGTTTGGCCCAGGGTAGTCTGGTTTTGGCCCAGGGAAGTCTGGGTTTGGCCCAGGGTAGTCCGAGTTTGGCCCAGGGTAGTCCGGGGTTTGGCCCAGGGAAGTCTGGGTTTGGCCCAGGGTAGTCTGGGTTTGGCCCAGGGTAGTCCGGGGTTTAGCCCAGGGTAGTCCGGGGTTTGGCCCAGGGAAGTCTGGGTTTGGCCCAGGGTAGTCTGGGTTTGGCCCAGGGTAGTCCGGGGTTTGGCCCAGGGAAGTCTGGGTTTGGCCCAGGGTAGTCCGGGGTTTGCCCAGGGTAGTCCGGGGTTTGGCCCAGGGTAGTCTGGGTTTGGCCCAGGGTAGTCCGGGGTTTAGCCCAGGGTAGTCCGGGGTTTGGCCCAGGGAAGTCTGGGTTTGGCCCAGGGTAGTCTGGGTTTGGCCCAGGGTAGTCCGGGGTTTGGCCCAGGGAAGTCTGGGTTTGGCCCAGGGTAGTCTGGGTTTGGCCCAGGGTAGTCCGGGGTTTGGCCCAGGGTAGTCCGAGTTTGGCCCAGGGAAGTCTGGGTTTGGCCCAGGGTAGTCTGGGTTTGGCCCAGGGTAGTCCATGTTTGGCCGGGGTAGAACGTCATTGTAAATACAAATTTGTTCTTAACTGACTTGCCTAGTTATTACATTAGGTTTTAGCAGATCTGTACATACAGCGCATTCGGAAAGTATTCAGACCCTTTTGAATTATTCCACATTTTGTTAATTAAATTATAGCCATATTCTAAAATGGATTAAATTGTTTGTTTTTTCCATCATCAATCTACACACAATAGCCCATAATGACAAAGCAAAAATTTTTTTTTTTTTTTTTTTACATTTGGCAAATAGATTGCAAATAAAAATGGAAATATCACATTTACTTAAGTATTCAGAGACTTTACTCAGTACTTTGTTGAAGTACTTTGGCAGTGATTACAGTCTCGAGTCTTCTTGGGCATGACACTCCAAGCTTGGCTCACCTGTATTTGGAGAGTTTCTCCCATTCTTCTCTGCAGATCCTCTCAAGCTCTGTCAGGTGGGATGGGGAGTTTCTCCCATTCTTCTCTGCAGATCCTCTCAAGCTCTGTCAGGTGGGATGTGAAGCGTTGCTGCACAGATATTTTCAGGTTTCTCCAGGGATGTTCAATTGAGTTCAAGTCCGGGCTCTGGCAGGGCCACTAAAGGACATTCAGAGACTTGTCCTGAAGCCACTCCTGCATTGTCTTGGCTGTGTGCTTAGGGTCATTGTCCTGTTAGAAGGTGAACCTTCGCCCCAGTCTGAGGTCCTGAGAGCTCTGGAGCAGATTTCCTCATCAAGGATCTCTCTGTATTTTGCTCCGTTCATCTTTCCCTCGATCCTGACTAGTCTCCCAGTCCCTGCCACTGAAAAATATCTCCACAACAAGATGCTGCCACCACTATGCTTCACCGTAGGGATGGAGCCTGATTTCCCCCAGACGTGACTCTTGGCATTCAGGCCAAATAGTTCAAACTTGGTTTCATCAGTCCAGAGAATCTAGTTTCTCATGATCTGAGTGTATACTGAGGAGTGGCTTCCGTCTGGCCACTCCACCTTAAAGGCCTAATTGGTGGAATGTTGCGAGATGGTTGTCCTTCTGGAATGTTCGCCCACAGAAGAACTCTGGAGTTCTGTCAGAGTGACCACCGGGTTTTTGTCACCTCCCTGACCAAGGCCCTTCTCCCCTGATTGCTCAGTTTGGCCGGGTGGCCAGCTGTAGGAAGAGTCTAGGTGGTTACAAACTTCTTCCATTTAAGAATGATGGAGGGCACTGTGTTCTCGGGGACCTTCAATGCTGCAGAAATGTTTTGGTGCCCTTCCCCAGAGCTGTGCCTCGACACAATCCTGTCTCGGAGCTCTACAGACAATTCCTTCGACATCATGGCTTGGTTATTTCTCTGACATGCACTGGCGTCTGTGGGACCTTTATATAGACAGGTTTGTACCTTTCCAAATCATGTCCAATCAATTGAATTTACCACAAGTGGACTCCAATCAAGTTGTAGAAACATCTCAAGGATGATGAATGGAAACAGCTCAATTTATAGTCTCATAGAAAAGGGTCTAAATAGTTATGCAAATAAGATATTTCATTTTTTTTGTGTTTCTTTTTACACATTTGCAAATATTTCTAAAAACCTGTTTTCACTCTTTCGTTATGGGGTATTGTGATGTCATTATGGGGTATTGTGATGTCATTATGGGGTATTGTGATGTCATGATGGGGTATTGTGATGTAATGATGGGGTATTGTGTGTAGAGTGATGAAGGAAAACATTATTCAATCCATTTTAGAATGAGGCTGTAATGTAACAAAATGTGGAAAAAGTCAAGGAGTCTGAAAACCATAAAATGTTGGCTGCTGCATACACTGTATGTGTATATATATATATATATATATATATATATATGTTGATTCAACAATTGTAAGCTGCAATAGGATTGTGACTCAGCTCAACATTTGAACATTTAGCTCAACCAATATACATTCTCAAGCTGAATTGAACATTCACTCAACTTAAGAATTTATTATACCCTTTTGAATATTTCCCGGAGTGGCTTTCCATTCGAGTGAATTGGAGTTATCACACATTCCTGTATTTGTTAGCAACAGACAGTTGTTGTATTCAAAGGCTTTCAGTAGTATAAAAACAGATAGCCTGTCTATGAAAACAGATAGCCTGTCTATGAAAACAGACAGCCTGTCTATGAAAACAAACAGCCTGTCTATGAAAACAAACAGCCTGTCTATGAAAACAAACAGCCTGTCTATGAAAACAAACAGCCTGTCTATGAAAACAGATAGCCTGTCTATGAAAACAAACAGCCTGTCTATGAAAACAAACAGCCTGTCTATGAAAACAGACAGCCTGTCTATGAAAACAGACAGCCTGTCTATGAAAACAGACAGCCTGTCTATGAAAACAGACAGCCTGTCTATGAAAACAAACAGCCTGCCTATGAAAACAAACAGCCTGTCTATGAAAACAGACAGCCTGTCTATGAAAACAGACAGCCTGTCTATGAAAACAGACAGCCTGTCTATGAAAACAAACAGCCTGTCTATGAAAACAGATAGCCTGTCTATGAAAACAGATAGCCTGCCTATGAAAACAGATAGCCTGTCTATGAAAACAAACAGCCTGTCTATGAAAACAAACAGCCTGCCTATGAAAACAAACAGCATGTCTATGAAAACAGATAGCCTGTCTATGAAAACAGACATCCTGTCTATGAAAACAGACAGCCTGTCTATGAAAACAGACAGCCTGTCTATGAAAACAGACAGCCTGTCTATGAAAACAGACAGCCTGTCTATGAAAACAGACAGCCTGTCTATGAAAACAGACAGCCTGTCTATGAAAACAGACAGCCTGTCTATGAAAACAAACAGCCTGTCTATGAAAACAGACAGCCTGTCTATGAAAACAGACAGCCTGTCTATGAAAACAGACAGCCTGTCTATGAAAACAAACAGCCTGTCTATGAAAACAAACAGCCTGTCTATGAAAACAGACAGCCTGTCTATGAAAACAGACAGCCTGTCTATGAAAACAGACAGCCTGTCTATGAAAACAAACAGCCTGTCTATGAAAACAGACAGCCTGTCTATGAAAACAGACAGCCTGTCTATGAAAACAGACAGCCTGTCTATGAAAACAGACAGCCTGTCTATGAAAACAGACAGCCTGTCTATGAAAACAGACAGCCTGTCTATGAAAACAGACAGCCTGTCTATGAAAACAGACAGCCTGTCTATGAAAACAGACAGCCTGTCTATGAAAACAAACAGCCTGTCTATGAAAACAGACAGCCTGTCTATGAAAACAGACAGCCTGTCTATGAAAACAGACAGCCTGTCTATGAAAACAGACAGCCTGTCTATGAAAACAAACAGCCTGCCTATGAAAACAAACAGCCTGTCTATGAAAACAGACAGCCTGTCTATGAAAACAGACAGCCTGTCTATGAAAACAGACAGCCTGTCTATGAAAACAAACAGCCTGTCTATGAAAACAGACAGCCTGTCTATGAAAACAGACAGCCTGTCTATGAAAACAGACAGCCTGTCTATGAAAACAGACAGCCTGTCTATGAAAACAGACAGCCTGTCTATGAAAACAGACAGCCTGTCTATGAAAACAAACAGCCTGCCTATGAAAACAGACAGCCTGCCTATGAAAACAGACAGCCTGTCTATGAAAACAAACAGCCTGTCTATGAAAACAGACAGCCTGCCTATGAAAACAAACAGCCTGCCTATGAAAACAGACAGCCTGCCTATGAAAACAGACAGCCTGTCTATGAAAACAAACAGCCTGTCTATGAAAACAGACAGTCTATGTCTATGACAAATGCAGGGATGAGCAGATAGTGAATACAGAATATCCTCTCTGTGGCTGTCGTCGATCTGTGATTGTGGGTCCGTGGTGACCCTGTAGCGTGTGGGAATGTACACACACACACGCACACACACACACAACCGTGACCTCTGTAGTCCTCACACGCCAATCTCCTGTCTATAAATACAGACGGCCGTCACCTTTGACCTCACACGGCTAAATCACAGACCCCTCGGACAGATTGTTTACATAAGCGGTTTTAGTGAAGTGGGAGCGAGTGGGAGCGAGAGAATAGACCAAGAGAGAAGACAGAAAGAGAGAGAGAGAAGACAGAATAGACTGAGACAGAAAGAGAGAGAGAGAGAGAAGACAGAATAGACTGAGACATTGGGAGAGACAGAATAGACAGAGACAGAGAAGACAGAGAGAGAAGACAGAATAGACTGAGACATTGGGAGAGACAGAATAGACAGAGACAGAGAAGACAGAATAGACTGAGACATTGGGAGAGACAGAATAGACAGAGACAGAAAGAGAGAGAGAGAAGACAGAATAGACTGAGACAATTGGAGAGAGAAATAGACCAAGAGAAGACAGAAAGAGAGAGAGACAGAGCTACAGACATACTCAGCGTGAGCTCCTGAGTTATTTTTAGGTAAACACTCAAATCTAAAAAATAAATCAACTCTATTCAATCAGAATATTTAAAAAGTTACTTTGCGCCTCAAAATAAGACGTTTTGACGTCTAGTTAGCTAGCCAGAAAAGAATGTAGCTAGAACAAACCTAGCAAGGGGAGTTAATGTAACTACATCAAACGACCAAACTGAGTGAGTAAACCACAAAGGAGCACGGACTCTAACGTTAAACGAATCTTCTGTTTAGCTGTTTTTTTAGCTAGCTACCTAGCAACAGCAGCAGAAAAACAAAAATGGCTGCCATGGCAACGGTGCAGCAGATCCCACAGACACCAATGCCCCTACTCTACTAAAGGGAAGCTAGAAAACCTTTTCGCAGACCTCCACAAAAACGGTGATGTGAGGTATCTCATCTTTCTCACTGACCAGCCAATTGAAAAATCCTATTTTAATAGTTATTGTTGGATTGTGGGTGTTTATCTAATTTACCATTTTACAAGAATGAAGTCATTGGTCTTAAGAGCAGAAACCCAGACTTCCTGAAAGAAGATGATGTTGGTATTGTAGTAGTACAGGAAACATAGTGCAGAGGTAATGTTTCCACGAGCTGTCCACTAGGTTATAGGGAGATAATAGTACCATCCAGCAAATTAAAAATAATCACATAGGGCAGAGACTCAGGACAGGGCAGAGACTCAGGGCAGGGCAGAGACTCAGGACAGGGCAGAGACTCAGGACAGGGCAGAGACTCAGGACAGGGCAGAGACTCAGGGCAGGGCAGAGACTCAGGACAGGGCAGAGACTCAGGACAGGGCAGAGACTCAGGACAGGGCAGAGACTCAGGACAGGGCAGAGACTCAGGACAGGGCAGAGACTCAGGACAGGGCAGAGACTCAGGACAGGGCAGAGACTCAGGACAGGGCAGAGACTCAGGGCAGGGCAGAGACTCAGGACAGGGCAGAGACTCAGGACAGGGCAGAGACTCAGGACAGGGCAGAGACTCAGGACAGGGCAGAGACTCAGGACAGGGCAGAGACTCAGGACAGGGCAGAGACTCAGGACAGGGCAGAGACTCAGGACAGGGCAGAGACTCAGGACAGGGCAGAGACTCAGGATAGGGCAGAGACTCAGGATAGGGCAGAGACTCAGGGCAGGGCAGAGACTCAGGATAGGGCAGAGACTCAGGATAGGGCAGAGACTCAGGATAGGGCAGAGACTCAGGACAGGGCAGAGACTCAGGATAGGGCAGAGACTCAGGATAGGGCAGAGACTCAGGACAGGGCAGAGACTCAGGATAGGGCAGAGACTCAGGATAGGGCAGAGACTCAGGACAGGGCAGAGACTCAGGACAGGGCAGAGACTCAGGACAGGACCTACAGCTCTGTGGAACACTGGGTCTGTACATAGTCAATGGTAGGCTGAGAGGGGACTCTTTTGGTAGGTACACCTACAGCTCTGTGGAACACTGGGACTGTACATAGTCAATGGTAGGCTGAGAGGGGACTCTTTTGGTAGGTACTCCTACAGCTCTGTCAAACACTGGGTCTGTACATAGTCAATGGTAGGCTGAGAGGGGACTCTTTTGGTAGGTACTCCTACAGCTCTGTGGAACACTGGGTCTGTACATAGTCAATGGTAGGCTGAGAGGGGACTCTTTTGGTAGGTACACCTACAGCTCTGTCAAACACTGGGTCTGTACATAGTCAATGGTAGGCTGAGAGGGGACTCTTTTGGTAGGTACACCTACAGCTCTGTGGAACACTGGGTCTGTACATAGTCAATGGTAGGCTGAGAGGGGACTCTTTTGGTAGGTACTCCTACAGCTCTGTCAAACACTGGGTCTGTACATAGTCAATGGTAGGCTGAGAGGGGACTCTTTTGGTAGGTACTCCTACAGCTCTGTGGAACACTGGGTCTGTACATAGTCAATGGTAGGCTGAGAGGGGACTCTTTAGGTAGGTACACCTACAGCTCTGTGGAACACTGGGTCTGTACATAGTCAATGGTAGGCTGAGAGGGGACTCTTTTGGTAGGTACACCTACAGCTCTGTGGAACACTGGGTCTGTACATAGTCAATGGTAGGCTGAGAGGGGACTCTTTTGGTAGGTACACCTACAGCTCTGTGGAACACTGGGTCTGTACATAGTCAATGGTAGGCTGAGAGGGGACTCTTTCGGTAGGTACACCTACAGCTCTGTGGAACACTGGGTCTGTACATAGTCAATGGTAGGCTGAGAGGGGACTCTTTTGGTAGGTACACCTACAGCTCTGTGGAACACTGGGTCTGTACATAGTCAATGGTAGGCTGAGAGGGGACTCTTTTGGTAGGTACTCCTACAGCTCTGTCAAACACTGGGTCTGTACATAGTCAATGGTAGGCTGAGAGGGGACTCTTTTGGTAGGTACTCCTACAGCTCTGTGGAACACTGGGTCTGTACATAGTCAATGGTAGGCTGAGAGGGGACTCTTTTGGTAGGTACTCCTACAGCTCTGTGGAACACTGGGTCTGTACATAGTCAATGGTAGGCTGAGAGGGGACTCTTTTGGTAGGTACACCTACAGCTCTGTGGAACACTGGGTCTGTACATAGTCAATGGTAGGCTGAGAGGGGACTCTTTTGGTAGGTACTCCTATAGCTCTGTGGAACACTGGGACTGTACATAGTAATGGTAGGCTGAGAGGGAACTATTTTGGTAGGTACACCTACAGCTCTGTGGAACACTGGGTCTGTACATAGTCAATGGTAGGCTGAGAGGGGACTCTTTTGGTAGGTACACCTACAGCTCTGTGGAACACTGGGTCTGTACATAGTCAATGGTAGGCTGAGAGGGGACTCTTTTGGTAGGTACTCCTACAGCTCTGTGGAACACTGGGTCTGTACATAGTCAATGGTAGGCTGAGAGGGGACTCTTTTGGTAGGTACACCTACAGCTCTGTGGAACACTGGGTCTGTACATAGTCAATGGTAGGCTGAGAGGGGACTCTTTAGGTAGGTACACCTACAGCTCTGTGGAACACTGGGTCTGTACATAGTCAATGGTAGGCTGAGAGGGGACTCTTTTGGTAGGTACACCTACAGCTCTGTGGAACACTGGGTCTGTACATAGTCAATGGTAGGCTGAGAGGGGACTCTTTTGGTAGGTACACCTACAGCTCTGTGGAACACTGGGTCTGTACATAGTCAATGGTAGGCTGAGAGGGGACTCTTTTGGTAGGTACACCTACAGCTCTGTGGAACACTGGGTCTGTACATAGTCAATGGTAGGCTGAGAGGGGACTCTTTAGGTAGGTACACCTACAGCTCTGTGGAACACTGGGTCTGTACATAGTCAATGGTAGGCTGAGAGGGGACTCTTTTGGTAGGTACACCTACAGCTCCAATAAATGACATGGTACTAAACAGGCCTATAGATGGAATGCAATCTACCAAAAAAGCAATTAGTAGCCAAAAAATACAATCTCTCCTGGACAACATTTTAGCCTTAACATTCTCCTGCAGCAACGAAGGTGTAAATTTGGCCGTTTGGAACATAAACTTTACATTTGGCAAATTAGCCTCCTTGGTTAATTAGCCTCCTTGGTTAATTAGCATCCTTGGTTAATTAGCCTCCTTGGCAAATTAGCCTCCTTGGTTAATTAGCCTCCTTGGTTAATTAGCCTCCATGGTTAATTAGCCTCCTTGGTTAATTAGCCTCCTTGGTTAATTAGCCTCCTTGGCAAATTAGCCTCCTTGGTTAATTAGCCTCCTTGGTTAATTAGCCTCCATGGTTAATTAGCCTCCTTGGTTAATTAGCATCCTTGGTTAATTAGCATCCTTGGTTAATTAGCCTCCTTGGTTAATTAGCCTCCTTGGTTAATTAGCCTCCTTGGTTAATTAGCCTCCTTGGTTAATTAGCCTCCTTGGTTAATTAGCCTCCTTGGTTAATCTAAAGAAAGAAACAAACAAACCAAAAAGAACAGATCATGAAAATGGTTTGGTAATAATTGGAGAAAATAAATTAGAAAAATATATCTCACGAACAACACAGAGAACCAGAGATCTGTAACGATGTGCGCTGAGAGTCAGGAAGCAAGTTCAGGGAGTGTTTTAATCAATAACCGAAACACGAACAATGCACAGACAGGAAGCTTAAACAGAAACGATGAAGTCTGGGGGAGGAACCAAAGGGAGTGACATATATAGGGAAGGAACCAAAGGGAGTGACATATATAGGGAAGGAACCAAAGGGAGGGACATATATAGGGAAGGAACCAAAGGGAGGGACATATATAGGGAAGGAACCAAAGGGAGGGACATATATAGGGAAGGAACCAATGGGAGGGACATATATAGGGAAGGAACCAAAGGGAGGGACATATATAGGGAAGGAACCAAAGGGAGGGACATATATAGGGAAGGAACCAATGGGAGGGACATATATAGGGAAGGAACCAAAGGGAGGGACATATATAGGGAAGGAACCAATGGGAGGGACATATATAGGGAAGGAACCAAAGGGAGGGACATAAATAGGGAAGGAACCAAAGGGAGGGACATATATAGGGAAGGAACCAAAGGGAGGGACATATATAGGGAAGGAACCAAAGGGAGGGACATATATAGGGAAGGAACCAAAGGGAGGGACATATATAGGGAAGGAACCAAAGGGAGGGACATATATAGGGAAGGAACCAATGGGAGGGACATATATAGGGAAGGAACCAAAGGGAGGGACATAAATAGGGAAGGAACCAAAGGGAGGGACATATATATGGGAAGGAACCAAGGGAGGGACATAAATAGGGAAGGAACCAATGGGAGGGACATATATAGGGAAGGAACCAAAGGGAGGGACATATATAGGGAAGGAACCAATGGGAGGGACATATATAGGGAAGGAACCAAAGGGAGGGACATATATAGGGAAGGAACCAATGGGAGGGACATATATAGGGAAGGAACCAATGGGAGGGACATATATAGGGAAGGAACCAATGGGAGGGACATATATAGGGAAGGAACCAATGGGAGTGACATATATAGGGGAGGAACCAAAGGGAGGGACATACATAGGGAAGGAACCAAAGGGAGGGACATATATAGGGAAGGTAATCAGGGAGGTGATGGAGTCCAGGTGAGTCTGATGACAAGCAGGTGCTCATAACGATGGTGACAGGTGTGTGCCATAACGAGCAGCCTGGTGACCTAGAGGTGACGTGACAAGATCCATAACATACGGGGAAACACTGAGGCAATACAAACACATCCTATAACAAAACAGGAACAGTACGTTAGAAATCAGATGGATGTCATTGAGGAATCCATAGAACCAAACCACTTCTGAGAGAATGTGAATAAATGAAACAAACCACATCATGAGGAATTGGCTTTCCAAAATGGTGATGTGATGAAATCACTTTGAAAATCTCTACAGCGATATAACAAAGACAAAGACAACAAAAAACAAGATATATAAGAACAATTAAAAATTCTCGAATCAGCAGTCAAAGACTATCAGAACTATGTGGATATCCCAATTAGAGAACAGTGATTATTTGAAAATCAATACACTCTCCAACCCAAAAAGATCTGTGGTGCTGATGGTATTTTAAATGAAATTATCAAATATACAGACCACAAATTAAATTGGCTATACTCAAACTCTTCAACATTATCTTCACTCCAGGGATTGTCCCCGATATTCGGAACCAGGGATTGATCACACCAATCTATAAAAATGAAGACAAATTTGACCCAAATAATTACAGGGGAATTTCCATTAACAGCAAGTTTGGGAAAATTCTCTGTAGTATCATAAATATCAGACTACATCATTTCTCCTCAGTATCATGACAGCGGAGTCAATCACCACCTTCCGGAGACACCTGAAACCCCACCTCTTCAAGGAATACCTAGGATAGGGTAAGTAAGGGTAAGTAATCCTTCTCACCCCCCCCCCTTCTCCCCCAACAAGATTTAGATGCAAGTGGCTGTTCCACTGGTTGTCATAAGGTGTATGCACCAATTTGTAAGTCGCTCTGGATAAGAGCGTCTGCTAAATGACTTAAATGTAAATGTAAATGTATCATAAATATCAGACTACATCATTTCTCCTCAGTATCATAAATATCAGACTACATCATTTCTCTACAGTATCATAAATATCAGACTACATCATTTCTCTACAGTATCATAAATATCAGACTACATCATTTGTCCTCAGTATCATCAATATCAGACTACATCATTTTTTAAATAGTGCACAACAGACCACATTATGTACTCATAATTTGTAGACTTCAAGAAAGGTTCTGTCAGACCTGGGCTCTGACCGTTAACCACAGGTTCTGTTAGACCTGGGCTCTGACCGTTAACCACAGGTTCTGTCTGACCTGGGCTCTGACCGTGAACCACAGGTTCTGTCAGACCTGGGCTCTGACTGTTAACCACAGGTTCTGTCTGACCTGGGCTCTGACCGTTAACCACAGGTTCTGTCAGACCTGGGCTCTGACTGTTAACCACAGGTTCTGTCAGACCTGGGCTCTGACTGTTAACCACAGGTTCTGTCAGACCTGGGCTCTGACTGTTAACCACAGGTTCTGTCAGACATGGGCTCTGACTGTTAACCACAGGTTCTGTCAGACCTGGGCTCTGACTGTTAACCACAGGTTCTGTCAGCCCTGGGCTCTGACTGTTAACCACAGGTTCTGTCAGACCTGGGCTCTGACTGTTAACCACAGGTTCTGTCTGACCTGGGCTCTGACCGTTAACCACAGGTTCTGTCAGACCTGGGCTCTGACCGTTAACCACAGGTTCTGTCAGACCTGGGCTCTGACTGTTAATCATAGGTTCTGTCTGACCTGGGCTCTGACCGTTAACCACAGGTTCTGTCAGACCTGGGCTCTGACCGTTAACCACAGGTTCTGTCTGACCTGGGCTCTGACCGTTAACCACAGGTTCTGTCTGACCTGGGCTCTGACCGTGAACCACAGGTTCTGTCTGACCTGGGCTCTGACCGTTAACCACAGGTTCTGTCTGACCTGGGCTCTGACCGTTAACCACAGGTTCTGTCTGACCTGGGCTCTGACCGTTAACCACAGGTTCTGTCAGACCTGGGCTCTGACTGTTAACCACAGGTTCTGTCTGACCTGGGCTCTGACCGTTAACCACATGTTCTGTCGGACCTGGGTTCTGACCGTTAACCACATGTTCTGTCGGACCTGGGCTCTGACCGTTAACCACAGGTTCTGTCAGACCTGGGCTCTGACCGTTAACCACAGGTTCTGTCAGACCTGGGCTCTGACCGTTAACCACAGGTTCTGTCAGACCTGGGCTCTGACCGTTAACCACAGGTTCTGTCAGACCTGGGCTCTGGGCTCTGACCGTTAACCACAGGTTCTGTCAGACCTGGGCTCTGACTGTTAATCATAGGTTCTGTCTGACCTGGGCTCTGACTGTTAACCACAGGTTCTGTCAGACCTGGGCTCTGACCGTTAACCACAGGTTATGTCAGACCTGGGCTCTGACCGTTAACCACAGGTTCTGTCTGACCTGGGCTCTGACCGTTAACCACAGGTTCTGTCTGACCTGGGCTCTGACCGTGAACCACAGGTTCTGTCTGACCTGGGCTCTGACCGTTAACCACAGGTTCTGTCTGACCTGGGCTCTGACCGTTAACCACAGGTTCTGTCAGACCTGGGCTCTGACTGTTAACCACAGGTTCTGTCAGACATGGGCTCTGACTGTTAACCACAGGTTCTGTCAGACCTGGGCTCTGACTGTTAACCACAGGTTCTGTCAGACCTGGGCTCTGACTGTTAACCACAGGTTCTGTCAGACATGGGCTCTGACTGTTAACCACAGGTTCTGTCAGACCTGGGCTCTGACTGTTAACCACAGGTTCTGTCAGCCCTGGGCTCTGACTGTTAACCACAGGTTCTGTCAGACCTGGGCTCTGACTGTTAACCACAGGTTCTGTCTGACCTGGGCTCTGACCGTTAACCACAGGTTCTGTCAGACATGGGCTCTGACTGTTAACCACAGGTTCTGTCAGACCTGGGCTCTGACTGTTAACCACAGGTTCTGTCAGCCCTGGGCTCTGACTGTTAACCACAGGTTCTGTCAGACCTGGGCTCTGACTGTTAACCACAGGTTCTGTCTGACCTGGGCTCTGACCGTTAACCACAGGTTCTGTCAGACCTGGGCTCTGACCGTTAACCACAGGTTCTGTCAGACCTGGGCTCTGACTGTTAATCATAGGTTCTGTCTGACCTGGGCTCTGACCGTTAACCACAGGTTCTGTCAGACCTGGGCTCTGACCGTTAACCACAGGTTCTGTCTGACCTGGGCTCTGACCGTTAACCACAGGTTCTGTCTGACCTGGGCTCTGACCGTGAACCACAGGTTCTGTCTGACCTGGGCTCTGACCGTTAACCACAGGTTCTGTCTGACCTGGGCTCTGACCGTTAACCACAGGTTCTGTCTGACCTGGGCTCTGACCGTTAACCACAGGTTCTGTCAGACCTGGGCTCTGACTGTTAACCACAGGTTCTGTCTGACCTGGGCTCTGACCGTTAACCACATGTTCTGTCGGACCTGGGTTCTGACCGTTAACCACATGTTCTGTCGGACCTGGGCTCTGACCGTTAACCACAGGTTCTGTCAGACCTGGGCTCTGACCGTTAACCACAGGTTCTGTCAGACCTGGGCTCTGACCGTTAACCACAGGTTCTGTCAGACCTGGGCTCTGACCGTTAACCACAGGTTCTGTCAGACCTGGGCTCTGGGCTCTGACCGTTAACCACAGGTTCTGTCAGACCTGGGCTCTGACTGTTAATCATAGGTTCTGTCTGACCTGGGCTCTGACTGTTAACCACAGGTTCTGTCAGACCTGGGCTCTGACCGTTAACCACAGGTTCTGTCAGACCTGGGCTCTGACCGTTAACCACAGGTTCTGTCTGACCTGGGCTCTGACCGTTAACCACAGGTTCTGTCTGACCTGGGCTCTGACCGTGAACCACAGGTTCTGTCTGACCTGGGCTCTGACCGTTAACCACAGGTTCTGTCTGACCTGGGCTCTGACCGTTAACCACAGGTTCTGTCAGACCTGGGCTCTGACTGTTAACCACAGGTTCTGTCAGACATGGGCTCTGACTGTTAACCACAGGTTCTGTCAGACCTGGGCTCTGACTGTTAACCACAGGTTCTGTCAGACCTGGGCTCTGACTGTTAACCACAGGTTCTGTCAGACATGGGCTCTGACTGTTAACCACAGGTTCTGTCAGACCTGGGCTCTGACTGTTAACCACAGGTTCTGTCAGCCCTGGGCTCTGACTGTTAACCACAGGTTCTGTCAGACCTGGGCTCTGACTGTTAACCACAGGTTCTGTCTGACCTGGGCTCTGACCGTTAACCACAGGTTCTGTCAGACCTGGGCTCTGACCGTTAACCACAGGTTCTGTCAGACCTGGGCTCTGACTGTTAATCATAGGTTCTGTCTGACCTGGGCTCTGACCGTTAACCACAGGTTCTGTCTGACCTGGGCTCTGACCGTGAACCACAGGTTCTGTCTGACCTGGGCTCTGACCGTTAACCACAGGTTCTGTCTGACCTGGGCTCTGACCGTTAACCACAGGTTCTGTCTGACCTGGGCTCTGACCGTTAACCACAGGTTCTGTCAGACCTGGGCTCTGACTGTTAACCACAGGTTCTGTCTGACCTGGGCTCTGACCGTTAACCACATGTTCTGTCGGACCTGGGTTCTGACCGTTAACCACATGTTCTGTCGGACCTGGGCTCTGACCGTTAACCACAGGTTCTGTCAGACCTGGGCTCTGACCGTTAACCACAGGTTCTGTCAGACCTGGGCTCTGACCGTTAACCACAGGTTCTGTCAGACCTGGGCTCTGGGCTCTGACCGTTAACCACAGGTTCTGTCAGACCTGGGCTCTGACTGTTAATCATAGGTTCTGTCTGACCTGGGCTCTGACTGTTAACCACAGGTTCTGTCAGACCTGGGCTCTGACCGTTAACCACAGGTTCTGTCAGACCTGGGCTCTGACCGTTAACCACAGGTTCTGTCTGACCTGGGCTCTGACCGTTAACCACAGGTTCTGTCTGACCTGGGCTCTGACCGTGAACCACAGGTTCTGTCTGACCTGGGCTCTGACCGTTAACCACAGGTTCTGTCTGACCTGGGCTCTGACCGTTAACCACAGGTTCTGTCAGACCTGGGCTCTGACTGTTAACCACAGGTTCTGTCAGACATGGGCTCTGACTGTTAACCACAGGTTCTGTCAGACCTGGGCTCTGACTGTTAACCACAGGTTCTGTCAGACCTGGGCTCTGACCGTTAACCACAGGTTCTGTCAGACCTGGGCTCTGACTGTTAACCACAGGTTCTGTCTGACCTGGGCTCTGACCGTTAACCACATGTTCTGTCGGACCTGGGCTCTGACCGTTAACCACATGTTCTGTCGGACCTGGGCTCTGACCGTTAACCACAGGTTCTGTCAGACCTGGGCTCTGACCGTTAACCACAGGTTCTGTCAGACCTGGGCTCTGACCGTTAACCACAGGTTCTGTCAGACCTGGGCTCTGACCGTTAACCACAGGTTCTGTCAGACCTGGGCTCTGGGCTCTGACCGTTAACCACAGGTTCTGTCAGACCTGGGCTCTGACCGTTAACCACAGGTTCTGTCAGACCTGGGCTCTGACCGTTAACCACAGGTTCTGTCAGACCTGGGCTCTGACCGTTAACCACAGGTTCTGTCAGACCTGGGCTCTTGACCGTTAACCACAGGTTCTGTCTGACCTGGGCTATGACCGTTAACCACAGGTTCTGTCTGACCTGGGCTCTGACCGTTAACCACAGGTTCTGTCTGACCTGGGCTCTGACCGTGAACCACAGGTTCTGTCTGACCGGGGCTCTGACCGTTAACCACAGGTTCTGTCAGACCTGGGCTCTGACCGTTAACCACAGGTTCTGTCTGACCTGGGCTCTGACCGTTAACCACAGGTTCTGTCAGACCTGGGCTCTGACCGTTAACCACAGGTTCTGTCTGACCTGGGCTCTGACCGTTAACCACAGGTTCTGTCAGACCTGGGCTCTGACTGTTAATCACAGGTTCTGTCTGACCTGGGCTCTGACCGTTAACCACAGGTTCTGTCTGACCTGGGCTCTGGGCTCTGACCGTTAACCACAGGTTCTGTCTGACCTGGGCTCTGGGCTCTGACCATTAACCACAGGTTCTGTCAGACCTGGGCTCTGACCGTTAACCACAGGTTCTGTCAGACCTGGGCTCTGACCGTTAATCACCGGTTCTGTCAGACCTGGGCTCTGGGCTCTGACCGTTAACCACAGGTTCTGTCAGACCTGGGCTCTGACCGTTAACCACAGGTTCTGTCAGACCTGGGCTCTGACCGTTAACCACAGGTTCTGTCAGACCTGGGCTCTGGGCTCTGACCGTTAACCACAGGTTCTGTCAGACCTGGGCTCTGACCGTTAACCACAGGTTCTGTCAGACCTGGGCTCTGACCGTTAACCACAGGTTCTGTCAGACCTGGGCTCTGGGCTCTGACCGTTAACCACAGGTTCTGTCAGACCTGGGCTCTGACTGTTAATCATAGGTTCTGTCTGACCTGGGCTCTGACTGTTAACCACAGGTTCTGTCAGACCTGGGCTCTGACCGTTAACCACAGGTTCTGTCAGACCTGGGCTCTGACCGTTAACCACAGGTTCTGTCTGACCTGGGCTCTGACCGTTAACCACAGGTTCTGTCTGACCTGGGCTCTGACCGTGAACCACAGGTTCTGTCTGACCTGGGCTCTGACCGTTAACCACAGGTTCTGTCTGACCTGGGCTCTGACCGTTAACCACAGGTTCTGTCTGACCTGGGCTCTGACCGTTAACCACAGGTTCTGTCAGACCTGGGCTCTGACTGTTAACCACAGGTTCTGTCTGACCTGGGCTCTGACCGTTAACCACATGTTCTGTCGGACCTGGGCTCTGACCGTTAACCACATGTTCTGTCGGACCTGGGCTCTGACCGTTAACCACAGGTTCTGTCAGACCTGGGCTCTGACCGTTAACCACAGGTTCTGTCAGACCTGGGCTCTGACCGTTAACCACAGGTTCTGTCAGACCTGGGCTCTGACCGTTAACCACAGGTTCTGTCAGACCTGGGCTCTGGGCTCTGACCGTTAACCACAGGTTCTGTCAGACCTGGGCTCTGACCGTTAACCACAGGTTCTGTCAGACCTGGGCTCTGACCGTTAACCACAGGTTCTGTCTGACCTGGGCTCTGACCGTTAACCACAGGTTCTGTCAGACCTGGGCTCTTGACCGTTAACCACAGGTTCTGTCTGACCTGGGCTCTGACCGTTAACCACAGGTTCTGTCTGACCTGGGCTCTGACCGTTAACCACAGGTTCTGTCTGACCTGGGCTCTGACCGTGAACCACAGGTTCTGTCTGACCGGGGCTCTGACCGTTAACCACAGGTTCTGTCTGACCTGGGCTCTGACCGTTAACCACAGGTTCTGTCAGACCTGGGCTCTGACCGTTAACCACAGGTTCTGTCTGACCTGGGCTCTGACCGTTAACCACAGGTTCTGTCAGACCTGGGCTCTGACCGTTAACCACAGGTTCTGTCTGACCTGGGCTCTGACCGTTAACCACAGGTTCTGTCAGACCTGGGCTCTGACTGTTAATCACAGGTTCTGTCTGACCTGGGCTCTGACCGTTAACCACAGGTTCTGTCTGACCTGGGCTCTGGGCTCTGACCGTTAACCACAGGTTCTGTCTGACCTGGGCTCTGGGCTCTGACCATTAACCACAGGTTCTGTTAGACCTGGGCTCTGACCGTTAATCACCGGTTCTGTCAGACCTGGGCTCTGACCGTTAATCACAGGTTCTGTCAGACCTGGGCTCTGGGCTCTGACCGTTAACCACAGGTTCTGTCAGACCTGGGCTCTGGGCTCTGACCGTTAACCACAGGTTCTGTCTGACCTGGGCTCTGACCGTTAACCACAGGTTCTGTCAGACCTGGGCTCTGACCGTTAACCACAGGTTCTGTCAGACCTGGGCTCTGACCGTTAACCACAGGTTCTGTCAGACCTGGGCTCTGACCGTTAACCACAGGTTCTGTCAGACCTGAGCTCTTGACCGTTAACCACAGGTTCTGTCTGACCTGGGCTCTGACCGTTAACCACAGGTTCTGTCTGACCTGGGCTCTGACCGTTAACCACAGGTTCTGTCTGACCTGGGCTCTGACCGTGAACCACAGGTTCTGTCTGACCGGGGCTCTGACCGTTAACCACAGGTTCTGTCTGACCTGGGCTCTGACCGTTAACCACAGGTTCTGTCAGACCTGGGCTCTGACCGTTAACCACAGGTTCTGTCTGACCTGGGCTCTGACCGTTAACCACAGGTTCTGTCAGACCTGGGCTCTGACCGTTAACCACAGGTTCTGTCTGACCTGGGCTCTGACCGTTAACCACAGGTTCTGTCAGACCTGGGCTCTGACTGTTAATCACAGGTTCTGTCTGACCTGGGCTCTGACCGTTAACCACAGGTTCTGTCTGACCTGGGCTCTGGGCTCTGACCGTTAACCACAGGTTCTGTCTGACCTGGGCTCTGGGCTCTGACCATTAACCACAGGTTCTGTCAGACCTGGGCTCTGACCGTTAACCACAGGTTCTGTCAGACCTGGGCTCTGACCGTTAATCACAGGTTCTGTCAGACCTGGGCTCTGGGCTCTGACCGTTAACCACAGGTTCTGTCAGACCTGGGCTCTGGGCTCTGACCGTTAACCACAGGTTCTGTCTGACCTGGGCTCTGACCGTTAACCACAGGTTCTGTCAGACCTGGGCTCTGGGCTCTGACCGTTAACCACAGGTTCTGTCAGACCTGGGCTCTGACCGTTAACCACAGGTTCTGTCAGACCTGGGCTCTGACCGTTAACCACAGGTTCTGTCAGACCTGGGCTCTGACCGTTAACCACAGCTTCTGTCATACCTGGGCTCTGGGCTCTGACCGTTAATCACAAGTTCTGTCAGACCTGGGCTCTGGGCTCTGACCGTTAACCACAGGTTCTGTCAGACCTGGGCTCTGGGCTCTGACCGTTAACCACAGGTTCTGTCTGACCTGGGCTCTGACCGTTAACCACAGGTTCTGTCTGACCTGGGCTCTGACCGTTAATAACAGGTTCTGTCAGACCTGGGCTCTGACCGTTAACCACAGGTTCTGTCAGACCTGGGCTCTGACCGTTAACCACAGGTTCTGTCAGACCTGGGCTCTGACCGTTAACCACAGGTTCTGTCTGACCTGGGCTCTGACCGTTAACCACAGGTTCTGTCTGACCTGGGCTCTGACCGTTAACCACAGGTTCTGTCAGACCTGGGCTCTGGGCTCTGACCGTTAACCACAGGTTCTGTCTGACCTGGGCTCTGACCGTTAACCACAGGTTCTGTCTGACCTGGGCTCTGACCGTTAACCACAGCTTCTGTCATACCTGGGCTCTGGGCTCTGATCGTTAATCACAAGTTCTGTCAGACCTGGGCTCTGGGCTCTGACCGTTAACCACAGGTTCTGTCAGACCTGGGCTCTGGGCTCTGACCGTTAACCACAGGTTCTGTCTGACCTGGGCTCTGACCGTTAACCACAGGTTCTGTCTGACCTGGGCTCTGACCGTTAACCACAGGTTCTGTCAGACCTGGGCTCTGACCGTTAACCACAGGTTCTGTCAGACCTGGGCTCTGACCGTTAACCACAGGTTCTGTCAGACCTGGGCTCTGACCGTTAACCACAGGTTCTGTCAGACCTGGGCTCTGACCGTTAACCACAGGTTCTGTCAGACCTGGGCTCTGGGCTCTGACCGTTAACCACAGGTTCTGTCTGACCTGGGCTCTGACCGTTAACCACAGGTTCTGTCTGACCTGGGCTCTGACCGTTAACCACAGCTTCTGTCATACCTGGGCTCTGGGCTCTGATCGTTAATCACAAGTTCTGTCAGACCTGGGCTCTGGGCTCTGACCGTTAACCACAGGTTCTGTCAGACCTGGGCTCTGGGCTCTGACCGTTAACCACAGGTTCTGTCTGACCTGGGCTCTGACCGTTAACCACAGGTTCTGTCTGACCTGGGCTCTGACCGTTAATCACAGGTTCTGTCAGACCTGGGCTCTGACCGTTAACCACAGGTTCTGTCAGACCTGGGCTCTGACCGTTAACCACAGGTTCTGTCAGACCTGGGCTCTGACCGTTAACCACAGGTTCTGTCTGACCTGGGCTCTGACCGTTAACCACAGGTTCTGTCTGACCTGGGCTCTGACCGTTAATCACAGGTTCTGTCAGACCTGGGCTCTGACCGTTAACCACAGGTTCTGTCAGACCTGGGCTCTGACCGTTAACCACAGGTTCTGTCAGACCTGGGCTCTGACCGTTAATCACAGGTTCTGTCTGACCTGGGCTCTGGGCTCTGACCGTTAACCACAGGTTCTGTCAGACCTGGGCTCTGACCGTTAACCACGGGTTCTGTCAGACCTGGGCTCTGGGCTCTGACCGTTAACCACAGGTTCTGTCTGACCTGGGCTCTGACCGTTAACCACAGGTTCTGTCTGACCTGGGCTCTGACCGTTAACCACAGGTTCTGTCTGACCTGGGCTCTGACCGTTAACCACAGGTTCTGTCAGACCTGGGCTCTGACCGTTAACCACAGGTTCTGTCAGACCTGGGCTCTGACCGTTAACCACAGGTTCTGTCTGACCTGGGCTCTGACCGTTAACCACAGGTTCTGTCTGACCTGGGCTCTGACCGTTAACCACAGGTTCTGTCAGACCTGGGCTCTGACCGTTAACCACAGGTTCTGTCTGACCTGGGCTCTGACCGTTAACCACAGGTTCTGTCAGACCTGGGCTCTGACCGTTATTCACAGGTTCTGTCAGACCTGGGCTCTGACCGTTATTCACAGGTTCTGTCAGACCTGGGCTCTGACCGTTATTCACAGGTTCTGTCGGACCTGGGCTCTGACCGTTAACCACAGGTTCTGTCTGACCTGGGCTCTGGGCTCTGACCGTTAACCACAGGTTCTGTCAGACCTGGGCTCTGGGCTCTGACCGTTAACCACAGGTTCTGTCAGACCTGGGCTCTGACCGTTATTCACAGGTTCTGTCGGACCTGGGCTCTGACCGTTAACCACAGGTTCTGTCAGACCTGGGCTCTGACCGTTAACCACAGGTTCTGTCAGACCTATATTTGGACACAGTTCAATTAGAACACAACAAAAATGACACGTATCTAGGACGTAATATCAGCAACCCGGGTAGCTTTCACATGGCTGTGAACGAGACGTATCTAGGACTTAATATCAGCAACACGGGTAGCTTTCACATGGCTGTGAACGAGACGTATCTAGGACTTAATATCAGCAACCCGGGTAGCTTTCACATGGCTGTGAACGAGACGTATCTAGGACTTAATATCAGCAACCCGGGTAGCTTTCACATGGCTGTGAACGAGACGTATCTAGGACTTAATATCAGCAACACCGGTAGCTTTCACATGGCTGTGAACGAGGCGTATCTAGGACTTAATATCATCAACTCGGGTAGCTTTCACATGGCTGTGAACAGACGTATCTAGGACTTAATATCATCAACTCGGGTAGCTTTCACATGGCTGTGAACGAGGCGTATCTAGGACTTAATATCAGCAACACGGGTAGCTTTCACATGGCTGTGAACGAGACGTATCTAGGACTTAATATCATCAACTCGGGTAGCTTTCACATGGCTGTGAACGAGACGTATCTAGGACTTAATATCAGCAACACGGGTAGCTTTCACATGGCTGTGAACGAGACGTATCTAGGACTTAATATCAGCAACACGGGTAGCTTTCACATGGCTGTGAACGAGACGTATCTAGGACTTAATATCAGCAACACGGGTAGCTTTCACATGGCTGTGAACGAGACGTATCTAGGACTTAATATCAGCAACACGGGTAGCTTTCACATGGCTGTGAACGAGACGTATCTAGGACTTAATATCAGCAACACGGGTAGCTTTCACATGGCTGTGAACGAGACGTATCTAGGACTTAATATCAGCAACACGGGTAGCTTTCACATGGCTGTGAACGAGACGTATCTAGGACTTAATATCAGGAACACGGGTAGCTTTCACATGGCTGTGAACGAGACGTATCTAGGACTTAATATCAGCAACACGGGTAGCTTTCACATGGCTGTGAACGAGACGTATCTAGGACTTAATATCATCAACTCGGGTAGCTTTCACATGGCTGTGAACGAGACGTATCTAGGACTTAATATCAGCAACACGGGTAGCTTTCACATGGCTGTGAACGAGACGTATCTAGGACTTAATATCAGCAACACGGGTAGCTTTCACATGGCTGTGAACGAGATCAGAGACAAAGGAAGAAGAGCATTCAATGCCATTAAATGGAACATAAAAACCGAAATGTCCAGTCAGTTATAGAACCAATTGCTCTATAAGGCAGTGAAGTATGGGGTCCACTCTCTAGTAATGAATTCACCAAATGGGACAAACATCCAATGGAAATACTGCATGCAGAGTTTTGCCAGACTGTGTTGCAAGTGCAAAGAAAAACACCAGATAACGCCTGTAGAGCAGAATGGGGCCGAAACCCTCCTCATTCAAATAGAGAAAAGAGACATCACATTTTACAACCATCGAAAAACACCAGATAACGCCTGTAGAGCAGAATGGGGCCGAAACCCTCCTCATTCAAATAGAGAAAAGAGACATCACATTTTACAACCATCTAAAAACAAGTGACCCCAAAACATTCCATCACACAGCTCTACAATGTCAAGAGATGATACAAGAGAAGAGTCCCCTCAGCCAGCTGGTTCTGAGGCTCAGTTCACTAACCCAAACCAACCCCATAGAGCCTCAGAACATCACTCAGAAAATCTGGCCCAACCAAATCATCATAAGGCTAAAATATCTATCTGTCAGACTATCTGACCACTGTGACTGATAGAAAACAGAGAAAAACACAGACTAGGTACAGACTCAGTGATCAATCTGACTATAGAGACCAGAGATGACAGGCTGAGCTCACTCTGTCCACGGGGAGAGGTAGAGACAGAGCTGCTATTTCCTATTACACTGTGACAAACATTCAGAAATAAGATAATCTTTCTTTCACAAAATGATCATTCTGTACATATATGAGAAGTAAGAAGAACATATCTAATATTTATTGGGTGAAATCCAAAATGGCAGCCAAATAAATATGTGTCCTCCTGCCACAACCTGAGGGACAGCCAGTGAAGAATGCAATGTAATGTCGATAATATTTCCCATCTTGTTTTGTTTTGTCTTTCATACCAGGTCATGTGTCTTCTCAGTCATGTTGACACTGGTCTACTACCAGGTCATGTGTCTTCTCAGTCATGTTGACACTGGTCTACTACCAGGTCATGTGTCTTCTCAGTCATGTTGACACTGGTCCACTACCAGGTCATGTGTCTTCTCAGTCATGTTGACACTGGTCCACTACCAGGTCATGTGTCTTCTCAGTCATGTTGACACTGGTCTACTACCAGGTCATGTGTCTTCTCAGTCATGTTGACACTGGTCCACTACCAGGTCATGTGTCTTCTCAGTCATGTTGACACTGGTCCACTACCAGGTCATGTGTCTTCTCAGTCATGTTGACACTGGTCCACTACCAGGTCATGTGTCTTCTCAGTCATGTTGACACTGGTCCACTACCAGGTCATGTGTCTTCTCAGTCATGTTGACACTGGTCTACTACCAGGTCATGTGTCTTCTCAGTCATGTTGACACTGGTCTACTACCAGGTCATGTGTCTTCTCAGTCATGTTGACACTGGTCCACTACCAGGTCATGTGTCTTCTCAGTCATGTTGACACTGGTCTACTACCATTGCTTTAATCTATTGTTGTTCTGATTAATATTGTTGTTGTAGTTGCTGTTAATGGTAATCCCATATCCACTACCACTATTATTATTGATGTTCTCATTAATATTGTTGTTGTAGTTGCTGTTAATGGTAATCCCATGTCCACTACTATTATTATTATTGATGTTCTGATTAATATTGTTGTTGTAGTTGCTGTTAATGGTAATCCCATGTCCACCACTACTATTATTATTGATGTTCTGATTAATATTGTTGTTGTAGTTGCTGTTAATGGTAATCCCATGTCCACTACTATTATTATTATTGATGTTCTGATTAATATTGTTGTTGTAGTTGCTGTTAATGGTAATCCCATGTCCACTACTACTATTATTATTGATGTTCTGATTAATATTGTAGTTGCTGTTGCTGTTAATGGTAATCCCATGTCCACTACTATTATTATTGATGTTCTGATTAATATTGTTGTTGTAGTTGCTGTTAATGGTAATCCCATGTCCACTACTACTATTATTATTGATGTTCTGATTAATATTGTTGTTGTAGTTGCTGTTAATGGTAATCCCATGTCCACTACTACTATTATTATTGATGTTCTGATTAATATTGTTGTTGTAGTTGCTGTTAATGGTAATCCCAGGTCCACTACTACTATTATTATTGATGTTCTGATTAATATTGTTGTTGTAGTTGCTGTTAATGGTAATCCCATGTCCACTACTACTATTATTATTGATGTTCTGATTAATATTGTTGTTGTAGTTGCTGTTAATGGTAATCCCATGTCCACTACTATTATTATTGATGTTCTGATTAATATTGTTGTTGTACTTGCTGTTAATGGTAATCCCATGTCCACTACTATTATTATTATTGATGTTCTGATTAATATTGTTGTTGTAGTTGCTGTTAATGGTAATCCCATGTCCACTACTACTATTATTATTGATGTTCTGATTAATATTGTTGTTGTAGTTGCTGTTAATGGTAATCCCAGGTCCACTACTATTATTATTGATGTTCTGATTAATATTGTTGTTGTAGTTGCTGTTAATGGTAATCCCAGGTCCACTACTACTATTATTATTGATGTTCTGATTAATATTGTTGTTGTAGTTGCTGTTAATGGTAATCCCAGGTCCACTACTACTATTATTATTGATGTTCTGATTAATATTGTTGTTGTAGTTGCTGTTAATGGTAATCCCAGGTCCACTACTACTATTATTATTGATGTTCTGATTAATATTGTTGTTGTAGTTGCTGTTAATGGTAATCCCAGGTCCACTACTATTATTATTGATGTTCTGATTCATATTGTAGTTGTAGTTGCTGTTAATGGTAATCCCAGGTCCACTACTATTATTATTGATGTTCTGATTCATATTGTAGTTGTAGTTGCTGTTAATGGTAATCCCATGTCCACTACTACTATTATTATTGATGTTCTGATTAATATTGTTGTTGTAGTTGCTGTTAATGGTAATCCCATGTCCACTACTACTATTATTATTGATGTTCTGATTAATATTGTTGTTGTAGTTGCTGTTAATGGTAATCCCAGGTCCACCACTACTATTATTATTGATGTTCTGATTAATATTGTTGTTGTAGTTGCTGTTAATGGTAATCCCATGTCCACCACTACTATTATTATTGATGTTCTGATTAATATTGTTATTGTAGTTGCTGTTAATGGTAATCCCATGTCCACTACTATTATTATTGATGTTCTGATTAATATTGTAGTTGCTGTTAATGGTAATCCCAGGTCCACTACTATTATTATTGATGTTCTGATTAATATTGTAGTTGCTGTTAATGGTAATCCCAGGTCCACTACTATTATTATTGATGTTCTGATTAATATTGTAGTTGCTGTTAATGGTAATCCCAGGTCCACTACTATTATTAGAACAGGGCTCCGGGCAGCCGAGCGGAAATGGAGGAAAACTCGCCTCCCTGCGGACCTGGCATCCTTTCACTCCCTCCTCTCTACATTTTCCTCCTCTGTCTCTGCTGCTAAAGCCACTTTCTACCATTCTAAATTCCAAGCATCCGCCTCTAACCCTAGGAAGCTCTTTGCCACCTTCTCCTCCCTCCTGAATCCTCCCCCCCCTCCCTCCTCCCTCTCTGCAGATGACTTCGTCAACCATTTTGAAAAGAAGGTCGATGACATCCGATCCTCGTTTGCTAAGTCAAACGACACCGCTGGTTCTGCTCACACTCCCTACCCTATGCTCTGACCTCTTTCTCCCCTCTCTCTCCAGATGAAATCTCGCGTCTTGTGACGGCCGGCCGCCCAACAACCTGCCCGCTTGACCCTATCCCCTCCTCTCTTCTCCAGACCATTTCCGGAGACCTTCTCCCTTACCTCACCTCGCTCATCAACTCATCCCTGACCGCTGGCTACGTCCCTCCCGTCTTCAAGAGAGCGAGAGTTGCACCCCTTCTGAAAAAACCTACACTCGATCCCTCCGATGTCAACAACTACAGACCAGTATCCCTTCTCTCTTTTCTCTCCAAAACTCTTGAGCGTGCCGTCCTTGGCCAGCTCTACCGCTATCTCTCTCAGAATGACCTTCTTGATCCAAATCAGTCAGGTTTCAAGACTAGTCATTCAACTGAGACTGCTCTTCTCTGTATCACGGAGGCGCTCCGCACTGCTAAAGCTAACTCTCTCTCCTCTGCTCTCATCCTTCTAGACCTATCGGCTGCCTTCGATACTGTGAACCATCAGATCCTCCTCTCCACCCTCTCCGAGTTGGGCATCTCCGGCGCGGCCCACGCTTGGATTGCGTCCTACCTGACAGGTCGCTCCTACCAGGTGGCGTGGCGAGAATCTGTCTCCTCACCACGCGCTCTCACCACTGGTGTCCCCCAGGGCTCTGTTCTAGGCCCTCTCTTATTCTCGCTATACACCAAGTCACTTGGCTCTGTCATAACCTCACATGGTCTCTCCTATCATTGCTATGCAGACGACACACAATTAATCTTCTCCTTTCCCCCTTCTGATGACCAGGTGGCGAATCGCATCTCTGCATGTCTGGCAGACATATCAGTGTGGATGACGGATCACCACCTCAAGCTGAACCTCAGCAAGACGGAGCTCCTCTTCCTCCCGGGGAAGGACTGCCCGTTCCATGATCTCGCCATCACGGTTGACAACTCCATTGTGTCCTCCTCCCAGAGCGCTAAGAACCTTGGCGTGATCCTGGACAACACCCTGACGTTCTCAACTAACATCAAGGCGGTGTCCCGTTCCTGTAGGTTCATGCTCTACAACATCCGCAGAGTACGACCCTGCCTCACACAGGAAGCGGCGCAGGTCCTAATCCAGGCACTTGTCATCTCCCGTCTTGATTACTGCAACTCGCTGTTGGCCGGGCTCCCTGCCTGTGCCATTAAACCCCTACAACTCATCCAGAACGCCGCAGCCCGTCTGGTGTTCAACCTTCCCAAGTTCTCTCACGTCACCCCGCTCCTCCGCTCTCTCCACTGGCTTCCAGTTGAAGCTCGCATCCGCTACAAGACCATGGTGCTCGCCTACGGAGCTGTGAGGGGAACGGCACCTCAGTACCTCCAGGCTTTGATCAGGCCCTACACCCAAACAAGGGCACTGCGTTCATCCACCTCTGGCCTGCTCGCCTCCCTACCACTGAGGAAGTACAGTTCCCGCTCAGCCCAGTCAAAACTGTTCGCTGCTCTGGCCCCCCAATGGTGGAACAAACTCCCTCACGACGCCAGGACAGCGGAGTCAATCACCACCTTCCGGAGACACCTGAAACCCCACCTCTTCAAGGAATACCTAGGATAGGGTAAGTAAGGGTAAGTAATCCTTCTCACCCCCCTTCTCCCCCATCAAGATTTAGATGCAAGTGGCTGTTCCACTGGTTGTCATAAGGTGTATGCACCAATTTGTAAGTCGCTCTGGATAAGAGCGTCTGCTAAATGACTTAAATGTAAATGTAAATGTATTATTGATGTTCTGATTAATATTGTAGTTGCTGTTAATGGTAATCCCATGTCCACTATTATTATTATTGATGTTCTGATTAATATTGTAGTTGCTGTTAATGGTAATCCCAGGTCCACTACTATTATTATTGATGTTCTGATTAATATTGTAGTTGCTGTTAATGGTAATCCCATGTCCACCACTACTATTATTATTGATGTTCTGATTAATATTGTTATTGTAGTTGCTGTTAATGGTAATCCCATGTCCACTACTATTATTATTGATGTTCTGATTAATATTGTAGTTGCTGTTAATGGTAATCCCAGGTCCACTACTATTATTATTGATGTTCTGATTAATATTGTAGTTGCTGTTAATGGTAATCCCAGGTCCACTACTATTATTATTGATGTTCTGATTAATATTGTAGTTGCTGTTAATGGTAATCCCAGGTCCACTACTATTATTATTGATGTTCTGATTAATATTGTAGTTGCTGTTAATGGTAATCCCATGTCCACTATTATTATTATTGATGTTCTGATTAATATTGTAGTTGCTGTTAATGGTAATCCCAGGTCCACTACTATTATTATTGATGTTCTGATTAATATTGTAGTTGCTGTTAATGGTAATCCCAGGTCCACTACTATTATTATTGATGTTCTGATTAATATTGTAGTTGCTGTTAATGGTAATCCCAGGTCCACTACTACTATTATTATTGATGTTCTGATTAATATTGTAGTTGTAGTTGCTGTTAATGGTAATCCCAGGTCCACTACTATTATTATTATTGATGTCTTATTGATGTTGGTCCCACCATTGGTGTTTTATGTAGACAATGTAATTGAACTCTCCGTGTCAATAAAGTCTACTGAATTGAATTGAGAGAGAGAGAGAGAGAGAGAGAGAGAGAGAGAGAGAGAGAGAGAGAGAGAGAGAGAGAGAGAGAGAGAGAGGAGAGAGACGGAGAGAGGGAGAGAGGGAGAGAGAGAGGGAGAGAGACGGAGAGAGAGAGAGAGAGAGAGAGAGAGAGAGAGAGAGAGAGAGAGAGAGAGACGGAGAGAGGGAGAGAGGGAGAGAGAGAGGGAGAGAGACGGAGAGAGAGAGAGAGAGAGAGAGAGAGAGAGAGAGAGAGAGAGAGAGAGAGAGAGAGAGAGAGAGAGAGAATAGAGAAAAACAACAAGCCCTGAAAGGAGGCCACACAGACACACACACTGAGACACACTCACACACACACACACACACACACACACAGTGGGTGTGTGACAGTAGACTGATCTGGACCCATCTCCCAGGGTAAATCATTTGAAGCGCCTCTCAGCTGAGAACAACCATCTCTCTCTCCGTGCCAGGGTGATTTGTGCTGCATATTACCGGGCGGATATAGCCCACTTCTTCTTTCTTCTTTCTTTTATCTCCCTCTCTTCTCCCTCTCTTATCCCTCTTTTCTCCCTTTCTTCTCCATCTCTTCTCCCTCTGTTCTCCCTCTCTTCTCCCGCTGTTCTCCCTCTCTTCGCCATCTGTTCTCCCTCTGTTCTCCCTCTGTTCTCCCTCTGTTCTCCCTCTGTTCTCCCTCTGTTCTCCTTCTCTTCTCCATCTCTTCTCCCTCTGTTCTCCCTCTGTTCTCCCTCTCTTCTCCCTCTGTTCTCCCTCTGTTCTCCCTCTCTTCTCCCTCTGTTCTCCCTCTGTTCTCCCTCTGTTCTCCCTCTGTTCTCCCTCTCTTCTCCCTCTGTTCTCCCTCTCTTCTCCCTCTGTTCTCCCTCTCTTCTCCCTCTCTTCTCCATCTCTTCTCCCTATGTTCTCCCTCTCTTCTCCCTCTCTTCTCCCTCTCTTTTCTCCATCCTGAGGGTGTAAAGGACAGTGGTCTTCTCCCTCTCTGTTCTCTATCCTCAGGGTGTAAAGGACGGTGGTCTTCTCCCTCTCTTCTCCCTCTCTTTTCTCCATCCTGAGGGTGTAAAGGACGGTGGTCTTCTCCCTCTCTGTTCTCTATCCTCAGGGTGTAAAGGACAGTGGTCTTCTCCCTCTCTGTTCTCTATCCTCAGGGTGTAAAGGACGGTGGTCTTCTCCCTCTCTGTTCTCTACTGTAACATCTTTCTGGCAGGCGGTGTCCTTAGGGTGTAAAGGACGGTGTTGTGCTGCTGTTTCATCAGCCTGATAGAAGAGGAAACTTTGTTCTGAAGCCACACCTTCATTTGCTTTGACTTGCTTTCTTTTACTAGGTGCAATTTCAGTTCTGACATGTAGTCGATTTCCATGCAGTGATTCACCTTGAGATCATTTACGGTTTAGTTATAGATTCCAGGAAATGCCTTGTATAAGCAAACCCAAATTTAGATGTAGATTATAGCCAAGACACGGAGAAGGTTTCTCTCTCAAACAGACAAGCAAATTATTGGAGTTGTACATTCAAATGTCCAGCTCCGTGTTGATCTATATGTCCAGATCTATGTTAATGATCTATATGTCCAGCTCCATGTTGATCTATATGTCCAGCTCCATGATGATCTATATGTCCAGCTCCATGTTGATCTATATGTCCAGCTCCATGATGATCTATATATCCAGCTCCATGTTGATCTATATGTCCAGCTCCATGTTGATCTATATGTCCAGCTCCATGATGATCTATATGTCCAGCTCCATGTTGATCTATATGTCCAGCTCCATGATGATCTATATGTCCAGCTCCATGATGATCTATATGTCCAGCTCCATGATGATCTATATGTCCAGCTCCATGTTGATCTATATGTCCAGCTCCATGATGATCTATATGTCCAGCTCCATGTTGATCTATATGTCCAGCTCCATGATGATCTATATGTCCAGCTCCATGATGATCTATATGTCCAGCTCCATGATGATCTATATGTCCAGCTCCATGATGATCTATATGTCCAGCTCCATGATGATCTATATGTCCAGCTCCATGATGATCTATATGTCCTGCTCCATTTAGAGCGTAGCCAGTTTAATTCATAACATTTGTATTTATATGTGTCTGTGAACTTAATTGAAATGAATGATTTAGTTCAGTTAACTTTGTTTCTGAACGTAAATGACACAGACTGTGTAACGTACATTATTCATACTAATTGTTCTGCATTGTTTAATGCCAGAAAAAAAAGTATTTTTTTCCCCTCTCAGTTAATTCTGTCACTAAATCTCCTCTGCCTGCGTCTCACTGCTGTTGGCCTCAATTCAATTCAGTTTGCTAGATTGGCATGATGTAACAATGTACATATTTGCCCAAAGCTTACTTGGAGATTTAAAATATGAACATAATTAATAATAATTATTAATATTGTCAACGGGATAACAAAGGGTTAAAATAACCATGCATTGAAGAATAACAATAAGCGGTAGAGGACATGTGTAGGTTGGTTGGTCTGTCAGACAGGCAGAGATGTACTTGGATCATTGTTCTGATCTGATGTGCTGTGCAGAATTTTGATCCAACATTGAAAGTCAGTTTTGGATGTCGACAAATCTAAAGCTTGATCCCATTGACTATGTTTCATAACCTCTCAAAATGACAGCAGGAGGTTTTCAATCAAAACCTGGATCAAAACATGTCACAACAGGAAGTGTGTGAGGCAGAAGCATCCTGAGGTTAAGACAAAAAACACTTCTGATGTAGAAAATGAATTTTTGCTGTAAGTATTATTTGAATGGATTTCTCTCTCTCTCTCTCTCTCTCTCTCTCTCTCTCTCTGTCTCTCTCTCTCTCTCTCTGTCTCTCTCTCTCTCTCTCTCTCTCTCTCTCTCTCTCTCTCTCTCTCTCTCTCTCTCTCTCTCTGTCTCTCTCTCTCTCTCTGTCTCTCTCTCTCTCTCTCTCTCTCTCTCTCTCTCTCTCTCTGTCTCTCTCTCTCTCTCTCTCTCTCTCTCTCTCTCTCTCTCTCTCTCTCTCTCTCTCTCTCTCTCTCTCTCTCTCTCTCTCTCTCTCTCTCTCTCTCTCTCTCTGTCTCTCTCTCTCTCTGTCTCTCTCTCTCTCCTATCTCTCTCTCTCTCTCTCTCTCTCTCTCTCTCTCTCTCTCTCTCTCTCTCTCTCTCTCTCTCTCTCTCCCTCTCTCTCTCTGTCTCTCTCTCTCTCTCTCTCTCTCTCTCTCTCTCTCTGTCTCTCTCTCTCTCTCTCTCTCTCTCTCTCTCTCTCTCTCTCTCTCTCTCTGTCTCTCTGTCTCTCTCTCTCTCTCTCTCTCTCTCTCTCTGTCTCTCTCTCTCTCTCTCTCTCTCTCTCTCTCTCTCTCTCTCTCTCTCTCTCTCTCTCTCTCTCTCTCTCTCTCTCTCTCTCTGTCTCTCTCTCTCTCTCTCTCTCTCTCTCTCTCTCTCTCTCTCTCTCTCTCTCTCTCTCTCTCTCTCTCTCTCTCTCTCTCTCTCTCTCTCTCTCTCTCTGATGGCTGTGCCCCATTTACCCTCCATCATACACAAGATTCAACCAAACAGTCAACTAACCAACCATTCAGCATGTCAACAAACAGTCTTCTCAGATCATCTACTAGTTACTCAGATGAAGGGCTCCTCAGATCATCTACTAGCTACACCGATGAAGGGGCTTCCCAGATCATCTACTAGTTACTCAGATGAAGGGCTCCTCAGATCATCTACTAGTTACTCAGATGAAGGGGCTTCCCAGATCATCTACTAGTTACTCAGATGAAGGGGCTCCTCAGATCATCTACTAGTTACACCGATGAAGGGGCTTCCCAGATCATCTACTAGTTACTCAGATGAAGGGCTCCTCAGATCATCTACTAGTTACTCAGATGAAGGGGCTTCTCAGATCATCTACTAGTTACTCAGATGAAGGGGCTTCTCAGATCATCTACTAGTTACTCAGATGAAGGGGCTTCCCAGATCATCTACTAGTTACTCAGATGAAGGGGCTTCCCAGATCATCTACTAGTTCCTCAGATGAAGGGGCTTCCCAGATCATCTACTAGTTACTCAGATGAAGGGGCTTCTCAGATCATCTACTAGTTACACAGATGAAGGGGCTTCCCAGATCATCTACTAGTTACTCAGATGAAGGGGCTTCCCAGATCATCTACTAGTTACTCAGATGAAGGGGCTTCCCAGATCATCTACTAGTTACACCGATGAAGGGGCTTCCCAGATCATCTACTAGTTACTCAGATGAAGGGGCTTCCCAGATCATCTACTAGTTACTCAGATGAAGGGGCTCCTCAGATCATCTACTAGTTACACAGATGAAGGGCTTCCCAGATCATCTACTAGTTACTCAGATGAAGGGGCTTCCCAGATCATCTACTAGTTACTCAGATGAAGGGGCTTCCCAGATCATCTACTAGTTACTCAGATGAAGGGGCTTCCCAGATCATCTACTAGTTACTCAGATGAAGGGCTTCCCAGATCATCTACTAGTTACACAGATGAAGGGGCTTCCCAGATCATCTACTAGTTACTCAGATGAAGGGGCTTCCCAGATCATCTACTAGTTACTCAGATGAAGGGGCTTCCCAGATCATCTACTAGTTACTCAGATGAAGGGGCTTCCCAGATCATCTACTAGTTACTCAGATGAAGGGGCTTCTCAGATCATCTAGCCATCTCTCTGGCCATTATCAGGGCAGCCCACACCACACAACACACACAATCAATTACATCTGCCTAATATGCTGGAGCGAGAAAACAAGGTAATTGATGGGCTTGGGTACCAAATTAAAGATTCCATGCACTGGAAGCCCTCAGGGGGAAATAAGTGGAAAATAAAATGTTTAAAGGAAATAGCTTTGTTTTCCAACCAAAAGTGGAGGTGCTCTTCAGAATGTGACAGAATCTATTTGAGGTAGAGGTGTAATTATTCTAGCCTGTCTTCCATGATGGATAGGGTATGGTTGCTATCTCCTCTCGCAACAAAACATGGGCCCCCTGGATTCCGTAGAGTTTCATCATTCATGTATGATCATAAGAGAGAGAGGATGAAGCTACAGGGAATGTCTGACACCTCATTGCTGTGTATGATCAGGACTGGATAGGAGTGAGAGGCCTTACCTCTTCCTCTATGTACCTTCTATGTAATGTTACAGTATATTGGATTGTCAAGACCTGATCCATGATCATAAGATAGAGAGGATGAAGGCACAGGGAATGTCTGAACCCTTCTCATCACTGTGTATGGCCAGGATAGGACAGGAGAGAGGATGAAGGTACAGGATAGGACAGGAGAGAGGATGAAGTTACAGGATAGGACAGGAGAAGAGGATGAAGGTACATGATAGGACAGGACAGAGGATGAAGGTACATGATAGGACAGGAGAAGAGGATGAAGGTACAGGATAGGACATGAGAGAGGATGAAGGTACATGATAGGACAGGACAGAGGATGAAGGTACAGGATAGGACAGGAGAAGAGGATGAAGGTACAGGATAGGACATGAGAGAGGATGAAGGTACATGATAGGACAGGACAGAGGATGAAGGTACGGGATAGGACAGGAGAGAGGATGAAGGTACAGGATAGGACAGGAGAGAGGATGAAGATACAGGATAGGACCGGAGAGAGGATGAAGGTACAGGATAGGACAGGAGAGAGGATGAAGGTACAGGATAGGACAGGAGAGAGGGTGAAGGTACAGGATAGGACAGGAGTGAGGATGAAGGTACAGGATAGGACAGGAGAGGGGATGAAGGTACAGGATAGGACAGGAGAGGAGAGAGGATGAAGGTACAGGATAGGACAGGAGAGAGGATGAAGGTACAGGATAGGACAGGAGAGAGGGTGAAGGTACAGGATAGGACAGGAGAGAGGATGAAGGTACAGGATAGGACAGGCGAGAGGATGAAGGTACAGGATAGGACAGGAGAGGGATGAAGGTACAGGATAGGACAGGAGACGAGAGAGGATGAAGGTACAGGATAGGACAGGAGAGAGGATGAAGGTACAGGATAGGAAAGGAGAAGAGGATGAAGGTACAGGATAGGACAGGAGAAGAGGATGAAGGTACAGGATAGGACAGGAGAGGAGAGAGGATGAAGGTACAGGATAGGACAGGAGAGAGGATGAAGGTACAGGATAGGACAGGAGAGAGGATGAAGGTACAGGATAGGACAGGAGAAGAGGATGAAGGTACAGGATAGGACAGTTGAGGAGAGAGGATGAAGGTACAAGATAGGACAGGAGCGAGGATGAAGGTACAGGATAGGACAGGAGAGAGGATGAAGGTACAGGATAGGACAGGAGAGAGGATGAAGGTACAGGATAGGACAGGAGAGGGATGAAGGTACAGGATAGGACAGGAGAGAGGATGAAGGTACAGGATAGGACAGGAGAGAGGGTGAAGGTACAGGATAGGACAGGAGAGAGGATGAAGGTACAGGATAGGACAGGAGAGAGGATGAAGGTACAGGATAGGACAGGAGAGAGGGTGAAGGTACAGGATAGGACAGGAGAGAGGATGAAGGTACAGGATAGGACAGGAGAGGGGATGAAGGTACAGGATAGGACAGGAGAGAGGATGAAGGTACAGAATAGGACAGGAGAGGGGATGAAGGTACAGGATAGGACAGGAGAGGGGATGAAGGTACAGGATAGGACAGGAGAGGAGAGAGGATGAAGGTACAGGATAGGACAGGAGAGGGGATGAAGGCCTTTCTAGGGAGTTTTTCCTAGCCACCGTGCTTCTACACCTGCAATGCTTGCTGTTTGGGGTTTTAGGCTGGGCTTCTGTACAGCACTTTGAGATATCAGCTGATGTATGAAGGGCTATATAAATAAATTTGATTTGATTTGATGAAGGTACGGGAATGTCTGATATTGGATATTAAGACCTGAGGGCGAGGGATGAGAGACCTCTCTAGTTAAGCTGTTTCTAGATACTGATATTCGATATCATGACCTGAGGGTGAGGGATGAGAGGCCTCTCTAGTTATTCTGTTTCTAGATACTGATATACGATATCATGAACTGGGGGTGAGGGATGAGAGGCCTCTCTAGTTATTCTGTTTCTAGATACTGATATACGATATCATGAACTGGGGGTGAGGGATGAGAGGCCTCTCTAGTTATTCTGTTTCTAGATACTGATATACGATATCATGAACTGGGGGTGAGGGATGAGAGGCCTCTCTAGTTATTCTGTTTCTAGATACTGATATTCAATATCATGAACTGAGGGTGAGGGATGAGAGGCCTCTCTAGTTATTCTGTTTCTAGATACTGATATTCGATATCATGACCTGAGGGTGAGGGATGAGAGGCCTCTCTAGTTATTCTGTTTCTAGATACTGATATACGATATCATGAACTGGGGGTGAGGGATGAGAGGCCTCTCTAGTTATTCTGTTTCTAGATACTGATATTCGATATCATGAACTGGGGGTGAGGGATGAGAGGCCTCTCTAGTTATTCTGTTTCTAGATACTGATATTCGATATCATGAACTGGGGGTGAGGGATGAGAGGCCTCTCTAGTTATTCTGTTTCTAGATACTGATATTCGATATCATGACCTGAGGGTGAGGGATGAGAGGCCTCTCTAGTTATTCTGTTTCTAGATACTGATATACGATATCATGAACTGGGGGTGAGGGATGAGAGGCCTCTCTAGTTATTCTGTTTCTAGATACTGATATTCGATATCATGACCTGAGGGTGAGGGATGAGAGGCCTCTCTAGTTATTCTGTTTCTAGATACTGATATACGATATCATGAACTGGGGGTGAGGGATGAGAGGCCTCTCTAGTTATTCTGTTTCTAGATACTGATATTCGATATCATGACCTGAGGGTGAGGGATGAGAGGCCTCTCTAGTTATTCTGTTTCTAGATACTGATATACGATATCATGAACTGGGGGTGAGGGATGAGAGGCCTCTCTAGTTATTCTGTTTCTAGATACTGATATTCGATATCATGACCTGAGGGTGAGGGATGAGAGGCCTCTCTAGTTATTCTGTTTCTAGATACTGATATACGATATCATGAACTGGGGGTGAGGGATGAGAGGCCTCTCTAGTTATTCTGTTTCTAGATACTGATATACGATATCATGAACTGGGGTGAGGGATGAGAGGCCTCTCTAGTTATTCTGTTTCTAGATACTGATATACGATATCATGAACTGGGGGTGAGGGATGAGAGGCCTCTCTAGTTATTCTGTTTCTAGATACTGATATACGATATCATGAACTGGGGGTGAGGGATGAGAGGCCTCTCTAGTTATTCTGTTTCTAGATACTGATATACGATATCATGAACTGGGGGTGAGGGATGAGAGGCCTCTCTAGTTATTCTGTTTCTAGATACTGATATACGATATCATGAACTGGGGGTGAGGGATGAGAGGCCTCTCTAGTTATTCTGTTTCTAGATACTGATATACGATATCATGAACTGGGGGTGAGGGATGAGAGGCCTCTCTAGTTATTCTGTTTCTAGATACTGATATACGATATCATGACCTGAGGGTGAGGGATGAGAGGCCTCTCTAGTTATTCTGTTTCTAGATACTGATATACGATATCATGAACTGGGGGTGAGGGATGAGAGGCCTCTCTAGTTATTCTGTTTCTAGATACTGATATACGATATCATGAACTGGGGGTGAGGGATGAGAGGCCTCTCTAGTTATTCTGTTTCTAGATACTGATATTCGATATCATGACCTGAGGGTGAGGGATGAGAGGCCTCTCTAGTTATTCTGTTTCTAGATACTGATATACGATATCATGAACTGGGGGTGAGGGATGAGAGGCCTCTCTAGTTATTCTGTTTCTAGATACTGATATACGATATCATGAACTGGGGGTGAGGGATGAGAGGCCTCTCTAGTTATTCTGTTTCTAGATACTGATATACGATATCATGAACTGGGGGTGAGGGATGAGAGGCCTCTCTAGTTATTCTGTTTCTAGATACTGATATACGATATCATGAACTGGGGTGAGGGATGAGAGGCCTCTCTAGTTATTCTGTTTCTAGATACTGATATACGATATCATGAACTGGGGGTGAGGGATGAGAGGCCTCTCTAGTTATTCTGTTTCTAGATACTGATATACGATATCATGAACTGGGGGTGAGGGATGAGAGGCCTCTCTAGTTATTCTGTTTCTAGATACTGATATACGATATCATGAACTGGGGGTGAGGGATGAGAGGCCTCTCTAGTTATTCTGTTTCTAGATACTGATATACGATATCATGACCTGAGGGTGAGGGATGAGAGGCCTCTCTAGTTATTCTGTTTCTAGATACTGATATACGATATCATGAACTGGGGTGAGGGATGAGAGGCCTCTCTAGTTATTCTGTTTCTAGATACTGATATACGATATCATGAACTGGGGGTGAGGGATGAGAGACCTCTCTAGTTATTCTGTTTCTAGATACTGATATACGATATCATGAACTGGGGGTGAGGGATGAGAGGCCTCTCTAGTTATTCTGTTTCTAGATACTGATATACGATATCATGAACTGGGGGTGAGGGATGAGAGGCCTCTCTAGTTATTCTGTTTCTAGATACTGATATACGATATCATGAACTGGGGGTGAGGGATGAGAGGCCTCTCTAGTTATTCTGTTTCTAGATACTGATATACGATATCATGAACTGGGGGTGAGGGTTACCAAAAGCCAGAGTAACAATCAAAAGAGTCATGACACCAAAGAGATAGAGACTATTTCATGTTCTGGTGACGTTTTCATTATTTCTCGATGTTGCTTTAATTTAACACACAGGGCATTAAATAATTCCCATAATCAATGATTTAATTTAACACACAGGGCTACATTAAATAATTCCCATAATCAATGATTTAATTTAACACACAGGGCTTCATTAAATAATTCCCATAATCAATGATTTAATCATCAGTGTAAACCTCAATGTCTTTATGACACTTAGAGTTTTCATTTCAAACGTTCTGCCAGGTGTAGCGTTCTGGGTCTTTATGTTCTGCCAGGTGTAGCGTTCTGGGTCTTTATGTTCTGCCAGGTGTAGCGTTCTGGGTCTTTATGTTCTGCCAGGTGTAGCGTTCTGGGTCTTTATGTTCTGCCAGGTGTAGCGTTCTGGGTCTTTATGTTCTGCCAGGTGGGGCGTTCTGGGTCTTTATGTTCTGCCAGGTGTAGCGTTCTGGGTCTTTATGTTCTGCCAGGTGTAGCGTTCTGGGTCTTTATGTTCTGCCAGGTGTAGCGTTCTGGGTCTTTATGTTCTGCCAGGTGTAGCGTTCTGGGTCTTTATGTTCTGCCAGGTGTAGCGTTCTGGGTCTTTATGTTCTGCCAGGTGTAGCGTTCTAGGTCTTTATGTTCTGCCAGGTGTAGCGTTCTGGGTCTTTATGTTCTAAACCCTGTCTCTTTCGGCACTGTAGTCGTCCAGTTGGGGGAACCATAATATTCAGAATGTTGTTTTCTCTGTCAATATAGTCCCCCTTTTCCTTCCTTCCTTCCTTCCTTCCTTCCTTCCTTCCTTCCTTCCTTCCTTCCTTCCTTCCTTCCTTCCTTCCTTCCTTCCTTCCTTCCTTCCTTCCTTCCTTCCTTCCTTCCTTCCTTCCTTCCTTCCTTCCTTCCTTCCTTCCTTCCTTCAATGCTTCCTTTCCTTCCATCCTTCCCTTCCTTCCTTTCCTTCCTTTCCTTTCCCTTCCTTCCTTCCTTCCTTCCTTCCTTCCTTCCTTCCTTCCTTCCATGCTTCCTTTCCTTCCCCCTTCCTTCTTTTTCATCCTTCCTTTCTTTCTTTCCTTCCTTCCTTCCTTCCTTCCTTCCTTCCTTCCTTCCTTCCTTCCTTCCTTCCTTCCTTCCTTCCTTTCCTTCCTTCCTTCCTTCCTTCCTTCCTTCCTTCCTTCCTTCCTTCCTTCCTTCCTTCCTTCCTTTCCTTCCTTCCTTCCTTCCTTCCTTCCATGCTTCCTTCCTTCCTTCCTTCCTTCCTTTCCTTCCTTCCTTCCTTCCTTCCTTCCTTCCTTCCTTCCTTCCTTCCTTCCTTCCTTCCTTCCTTCCTTCCTTCCTTCCATGCTTCCTTTCCGTCCTGCCTTCCTTCCTTTCCATCCTTCCTTCCTTCCTTCCTTCCTTCCTTCCTTCCTTCCTTCCTTCCTTCCTTCCTTCCTTCCTTCCTTCCTTCCTTCCTTCCTTCCTTCCTTCCTTCCTTCCTTCCTTCCTTCCTTCCTTCCTTCCTTCCTTCCTTCCTTCCTTCCTTCCATGCTTCCTTTCCTTCCTGCCTTCCTTCCTTTCCATCCATCCTTCCTTCCTTCCTTCCTTCCTTCCTTCCTTTCCTTTCCTTCCTTTCTTCCTTTGTGCCATTTTCATTGTAAACCATAATAGTATGAGATAATGTCTGATGAAAAAGTCAGTGAAGCAGCTAATTGAGATCTGTGCTGAAGTATCCCGTGAGAGCCGCAGGGACCCATCTGCCAAACGCTCAACATGTCCTACTTCATTTCACTTTGATATTCACAGCGACTCCTCCCAACACGTGTCTTCAGAGCAACAGCCATTTCAGGAGGTTAATGTTATCTCTTGTTTCATGGCGAGGCGCTGAGTCGGGCCGCTGAGTAGTTTGGTAGTTCACTGATCACGATAAGGAGCGGGAATCAGTTGGAGTTGGAACTGCTCATCCAACAAGATGGAAGTAAACTGATCAAATAAATGACAGCAACAGTAGATAACCAGTGGTAGAGTTAAGTCAGACTTGTGATTAGTGATTATTGAATATGTATGTACAGGTCATTGGCTTGGCACCATGCATTGCCTGAAAGCTGACTGAACAATTGAACTGTACAAGCCAGTAAATAATCCCAGGAATAATGTTTGTGAAGCAGAATAAACTCCATCTGGACAGCAGTTGGTAGGAGACCTCTACATCATTGGCCCATTTAGTAATCCACACTCTCACCTCCAGCATATTCTACTTCCACCTCTCTGATCAGACCAGAGACCAGAGCAGTGATCTGGGAGGACAGTTTCTCTCCGCTCACTCTGCTCCTGCACATTGGCTAACGGGGCTGTCTGCACTGTGTCCCACCACCCGCCAACCCCTCTTTTACGCTGCTGTGACTCTCTGTTCATCATATATGCAGAGTCACTTTAACCACATCTACATGTACATACTACCTCAATCAGCCTGACGAACCGCTGTCTGTATGTAGCCTCTCTACTGTATATAGTCTCTCTACTGTATAAAGCCTCTCTACTGTATGTAGCCTCTCTACTGTATATAGTCTCTCTACTGTATATAGCCTCTCTGCTGTATATAACCTCTCTACTGTATATAGCCTCTCTACTGTATATAGTCTCTCTACTGTATAAAGCCTCTCTACTGTATATAGCCTCTCTACTGTATATAGTCTCTCTACTGTATATAACCTCTCTACTGTATAGAGCCTCTCTACTGTATATAGCCTCTCTGCTGTATATAATCTCTCTACTGTATATAGTCTCTCTACTGTATAAAGCCTCTCGACTGTATATAGTCTCTCTACTGTCTATAGCCTCTCTACTGTATATAGTCTCTCTACTGTATAAAGCCTCTCTACTGTATATAGCCTCTCTACTGTATAGAGCCTCTCTACTGTATATAACCTCTCTACTGTATATAGCCTCTCTGCTGTATATAACCTCTCTGCTGTATATAACCTCTCTACTGTATAGAGCCTCTCTACTGTATATAGCCTCTCTACTGTATATAGCCTCTCTACTGTATATAGCCTCTCTACTGTATATAGCCTCTCTACTGTATATAGCCTCTCTACTGTATATAGCCTCTCTACTGTATATAGCCTCTCTACTGTATATAACCTCTCTACTGTATATAGCCTCTCTACTGTATATAGTCTCTCTACTGTATATAGCCTCTCTACTGTATATAGCCTCTCTACTGTATATAGCCTCTCTACTGTATATAGCCTCTCTACTGTATATAGCCTCTCTACTGTATATAGCCTCTCTACTGTATACAGCCTCTCTACTGTATATAGTCTCTCTACTGTATATAGTCTCTCTACTGTATATAGTCTCTCTACTGTATATAGCCTCTCTACTGTATATAGCCTCTCTACTGTATATAGCCTCTCTACTGTATATAGCCTCTCTACTGTATATAGCCTCTCTACTGTATATAGCCTCTCTACTGTATATAGCCTCTCTACTGTATACAGCCTCTCTACTGTATATAGTCTCTCTACTGTATATAGTCTCTCTACTGTATAAAGCCTCTCTACTGTATGTAGCCTCTCTACTGTATAAAGCCTCTCTACTGTATAGAGCCTCTCTACTGTATAAAGCCTCTCTACTGTATATAGCCTCTCTACTGTATAGAGCCTCTCTACTGTATATAACCTCTCTACTGTATATAGCCTCTCTGCTGTATATAACCTCACTACTGTATATAGTCTCTCTACTGTATATAGTCTCTCTACTGTATGTAGCCTCTCTACTGTATGTAGTCTCTCTACTGTATATAACCTCACTACTGTATATAGTCTTTCTACTGTATATAGTCTCTCTACTGTATGTAGCCTCTCTACTGTATATAACCTCTCTACTGTATATAGCCTCTCTACTGTATATAGCCTCTCTACTGTATGTAGCCTCTCTACTGTATATAACCTCTCTACTGTATGCAGCCTCTCTACTGTATATAGCCTCTCTACTGTATATAGCCTCTCTACTGTATGTAGCCTCTCTACTGTATATAACCTCACTACTGTATATAGTCTCTCTACTGTATAGAGCCTCTCTACTGTATGTAGTCTCTCTACTGTATATAACCTCACTACTGTATATAGTCTCTCTGTACCTGTCTGTTTATGTAACCTATTGTTCACCTAATACCTTGTGTGGCCTACCACTCCGCGGCTGAGCCGTTGTTACTCCTAGATGTTTCCACTTCACAATAACAGCACCTGCAGTTGACCGGTAATAGCAATGCAGCAATTTGATGATCTGACTTGTTGGAAAAGGTGGCATCCTATGACGGTGCCACGTTGAAAGTCACTGAGCTCTTCAGTAAGGCCATTCTACTGCCAATGTTTGTCTATGGAGATTGCATGGCGGTGTGCTCGGTGTTATACGCCTGTCAGCAACGGGTGGGGCTGAAATAGCCGAATCCATTGATTTAAAGGGGTGTCCACATACCTTTGCACTGTATATACAGTGTATAAAGCCAAGTTATCCGTTACTCATTGTGTATTTATTCCTTGTGTCATAATGTTTCTAGTATTTAAACATTTTCCTCTCTGTATTGTTGGCAAGTAAGTAAGCATTTCACTGTTAGTCTTCAGCTGTTGTTTTCCAGGAATGTTGTTTTCAAGCACAGCTGAGAGAACACAAACGGCTGAAGGTTCGCTTGCTAGCACCGGGTTTTGAGCGGGTTTTGGATGAAAACCTGTCCAGCAACATCGAACACCAGGCTAGCAGCACCTTGTTTCCTCTGGATCAAAACACAGGCCTGCATCCCAACATCCAACATCAGGCTAGCAGCACCTTGTTTCCTCTGGATCAAAACACAGGCCTGCACCCCAATATCCAACATCAGGCTAGCAGCACCTTGTTTCCTCCGAATCAAAACACAGGCCTGCATCCCAACATCCAACACCAGGCTAGCAGCACCTTGTTTACTCTGAATCAAAACACAGGCCTGCACCCCAATATCAACATCAGGCTAGCAGCACCTTGTTTCCTCTGAATCAAAACACAGGCCTGCACCCCAATATCCAACATCAGGCTAGCAGCACCTTGTTTCCTCTGAATCAAAACACAGGCCTGCACCCCAATATCCAACATCAGGCTAGCAGCACCTTGTTTCCTCTGGATCAAAACACAGGCCTGCACCCCAATATCCAACATCAGGCTAGCAGCACCTTGTTTCCTCCGAATCAAAACACAGGCCTGCACCCCAATATCCAACATCAGGCTAGCAGCACCTTGTTTCCTCTGGATCAAAACACAGGCCTGCACCCCAATATCCAACATCAGGCTAGCAGCACCTTGTTTCCTCTGAATCAAAACACAGGCCTGCACCCCAATATCCAACATCAGGCTAGCAGCACCTTGTTTCCTCCGAATCAAAACACAGGCCTGCACCCCAATATCCAACACCAGGCTAGCAGCACCTTGTTTCCTCCGAATCAAAACACAGGCCTGCACCCCAATATCCAACACCAGGCTAGCAGCACCTTGTTTCCTCTGGATCAAAACACAGGCCTGCACCCCAATATCCAACATCAGGCTAGCAGCACCTTGTTTCCTCTGGATCAAAACACAGGCCTGCACCCCAATATCCAACATCAGGCTAGCAGCACCTTGTTTCCTCTGGATCAAAACACAGGCCTGCACCCCAATATCCAACATCAGGCTAGCAGCACCTTGTTTCCTCTGGATCAAAACACAGGCCTGCACCCCAATATCCAACATCAGGCTAGCAGCACCTTGTTTCCTCTGGATCAAAACACAGGCCTGCACCCCAATATCAACATCAGGCTAGCAGCACCTTGTTTCCTCTGGATCAAAACACAGGCCTGCACCCCAATATCAACATCAGGCTAGCAGCACCTTGTTTCCTCTGGATCAAAACACAGGCCTGCATCCCAATATCAACATCAGGCTAGCAGCACCTTGTTTCCTCCGAATCAAAACACAGGCCTGCACCCCAATATCCAACACCAGGCTAGCAGCACCTTGTTTCCTCTGGATCAAAACACAGGCCTGCACCCCAATATCCAACATCAGGCTAGCAGCACCTTGTTTCCTCTGGATCAAAACACAGGCCTGCACCCCAATATCCAACATCAGGCTAGCAGCACCTTGTTTCCTCTGGATCAAAACACAGGCCTGCACCCCAATATCCAACATCAGGCTAGCAGCACCTTGTTTCCTCTGGATCAAAACACAGGCCTGCACCCCAATATCCAACATCAGGCTAGCAGC
>NW_026289765.1:0-12500 GCF_023373465.1 Oncorhynchus keta | reverse complement strand
TGTTAGTCAGCGATGTTAGTCAGCGGTGTTAGTCAGTGGTGTTAGTTAGTCAGCGGTGTTAGTTAGTCAGCGGTGTTAGTCAGCGGTGTTAGTCAGCGGTGTTAGTTAGTCGGCGGTGTTAGTTAGTCGGTGGTGTTAGTCGGTGTTAGTCAGCGGTGTTAGTCAGCGGTGTTAGTCAGTGGTGTTAGTTAGTCAGCGGTGTTAGTTAGTCAGCGGTGTTAGTCAGCGGTGTTAGTCAGCGGTGTTAGTTAGTCAGCGGTGTTAGTTAGTCGGTGGTGTTAGTCGGCGGTGTTAGTCAGCGGTGTTAGTCAGCGGTGTTAGTCAGCGGTGTTAGTCGGCAGTGTTAGTTAGTCAGCGGTGTTAGTTAGTCAGTGGTGTTAGTCAGCGGTGTTAGTCAGCGGTGTTAGTCGGCGGTGTTAGTCGGCGGTGTTAGTCAGCGGTGTTAGTCAGCGGTGTTAGTCGGCGGTGTTAGTCGGCGGTGTTAGTTAGTCAGCGGTGTTAGTCAGCGGTGTTAGTCAGCGGTGTTAGTCAGCGGTGTTAGTCCGCGGTGTTAGTCGGCGGTGTTAGTTAGTCAGCGGTGTTAGTCAGCGGTGTTAGTCAGCGGTGTTAGTCAGCGGTGTTAGTCGGTGGTGTTAGTCAGCGGTGTTAGTCAGCGGTGTTAGTCGGTGGTGTTAGTCAGCGGTGTTAGTTAGTCAGCGGTGTTAGTCAGCGGTGTTAGTCAGCGGTGTTAGTCAGCGGTGTTAGTCGGTGGTGTTAGTCAGCGGTGTTAGTCAGCGGTGTTAGTCGGCGGTGTTAGTCGGCGGTGTTAGTTAGTCAGCGGTGTTAGTCAGCGGTGTTAGTCAGCGGTGTTAGTCAGCGGTGTTAGTCGGTGGTGTTAGTCAGCGGTGTTAGTCAGCGGTGTTAGTCGGCGGTGTTAGTCGGTGGTGTTAGTCAGCGGTGTTAGTCAGCGGTGTTAGTCGCCGGTGTTAGTTAGTCGGCGGTGTTAGTCGGCGGTGTTAGTTAGTCAGCGGTGTTAGTCAGCGGTGTTAGTCGGTGGTGTTAGTTAGTCGGCGGTGTTAGTCAGCGGTGTTAGTCGGCGGTGTTAGTTAGTCGGCGGTGTTAGTCAGCGGTGTTAGTCGGCGGTGTTAGTCAGCGGTGTTAGTCAGCGGTGTTAGTCAGCGGTGTTAGTTAGTCTGCGGTGTTAGTCGGTGGTGTTAGTCAGCGGTGTTAGTCAGCGGTGTTAGTTAGTCAGCGGTGTTAGTCAGCGGTGTTAGTCGGCGGTGTTAGTCAGCGGTGTTAGTCGGCGGTGTTAGTCAGCGGTGTTAGTCAGCGGTGTTAGTTAGTCAGCGGTGTTAGTTAGTCAGCGGTGTTAGTCAGCGGTGTTAGTCAGCGGTGTTAGTCAGCGGTGTTAGTCTGCGGTGTTAGTTAGTCTGCGGTGTTAGTCAGCGATGTTAGTCAGCGGTGTTAGTCAGTGGTGTTAGTTAGTCAGCGGTGTTAGTTAGTCAGCGGTGTTAGTCAGCGGTGTTAGTCAGCGGTGTTAGTTAGTCGGCGGTGTTAGTTAGTCGGTGGTGTTAGTCGGCGGTGTTAGTCAGCGGTGTTAGTCAGCGGTGTTAGTCAGTGGTGTTAGTTAGTCAGCGGTGTTAGTTAGTCAGCGGTGTTAGTCAGCGGTGTTAGTCAGCGGTGTTAGTTAGTCAGCGGTGTTAGTTAGTCGGTGGTGTTAGTCGGCGGTGTTAGTCAGCGGTGTTAGTCAGCGGTGTTAGTCAGCGGTGTTAGTCGGCAGTGTTAGTTAGTCAGCGGTGTTAGTTAGTCAGTGGTGTTAGTCAGCGGTGTTAGTCAGCGGTGTTAGTCGGCGGTGTTAGTCGGCGGTGTTAGTCAGCGGTGTTAGTCAGCGGTGTTAGTCGGCGGTGTTAGTCGGCGGTGTTAGTTAGTCAGCGGTGTTAGTCAGCGGTGTTAGTCAGCGGTGTTAGTCAGCGGTGTTAGTCCGCGGTGTTAGTCGGCGGTGTTAGTTAGTCAGCGGTGTTAGTCAGCGGTGTTAGTCAGCGGTGTTAGTCAGCGGTGTTAGTCGGTGGTGTTAGTCAGCGGTGTTAGTCAGCGGTGTTAGTCGGTGGTGTTAGTCAGCGGTGTTAGTTAGTCAGCGGTGTTAGTCAGCGGTGTTAGTCAGCGGTGTTAGTCAGCGGTGTTAGTCGGTGGTGTTAGTCAGCGGTGTTAGTCAGCGGTGTTAGTCGGCGGTGTTAGTCGGCGGTGTTAGTTAGTCAGCGGTGTTAGTCAGCGGTGTTAGTCAGCGGTGTTAGTCAGCGGTGTTAGTCGGTGGTGTTAGTCAGCGGTGTTAGTCAGCGGTGTTAGTCGGCGGTGTTAGTCGGTGGTGTTAGTCAGCGGTGTTAGTCAGCGGTGTTAGTCGCCGGTGTTAGTTAGTCGGCGGTGTTAGTCGGCGGTGTTAGTTAGTCAGCGGTGTTAGTCAGCGGTGTTAGTCGGTGGTGTTAGTTAGTCGGCGGTGTTAGTCAGCGGTGTTAGTCGGCGGTGTTAGTTAGTCAGCGGTGTTAGTCGGCGGTGTTAGTTAGTCGGCGGTGTTAGTCAGCGGGGTTAGTCAGCGGTGTTAGTTAGTCAGCGGTGTTAGTCAGCGGTGTTAGTCAGTGGTGTTAGTTAGTCAGCGGTGTTAGTCAGCTGTGTTAGTCGGCGGTGTTAGTTAGTCAGCGGTGTTAGTCGGCGGTGTTAGTCGGCGGTGTTAGTCGGCGGTGTTAGTCAGCGGTGTTAGTCGGCGGTGTTAGTTAGTGGTGTTAGTCAGCGGTGTTAGTCGGCGGTGTTAGTCAGCGGTGTTAGTTAGTCGGCGGTGTTATTCAGCGGTGTTAGTCAGCGGTGTTAGTCAGTGGTGTTAGTCGGTGGTGTTAGTTAGTCAGCGGTGTTAGTCAGCGGTGTTAGTCAGCGGTGTTAGTCAGCGGTGTTAGTTAGCGGTGTTAGTTAGTCAGCGGTGTTAGTCGGCGGTGTTAGTCAGCGGTGTTAGTCGGCGGTGCTAGTCAGCGGTGTTAGTCGGCGGTGTTAGTCGGCGGAGTTAGTTGACGTTGTTAGTCGGCGGTGTTAGTCAGCGGTGTTAGTCGGCGGTGTTAGTCGGCGGAGTTAGTTGACGGTGTTAGTCGGCGGTGTTAGTCAGCGGTGTTAGTCAGTGGTGTTAGTCGGCGGTGTTAGTCGGCGGAGTTAGTTGACGGTGTTAGTCGGCGGTGTTAGTCAGCGGTGTTAGTCAGTGGTGTTAGTCGGCGGTGTTAGTCGGCGGAGTTAGTTGACGGTGTTAGTCAGCGGTGTTAGTCGACGGTGTTAGTTGACGGTGTTAGTCAGCGGTGTTAGTCGGCGGAGTTAGTTGACGGTGTTAGTCAGCGGTGTTAGTCGACGGTGTTAGTCGGCAGTGTTCTTCTTATTTTCCTTCTCCTTCTTCTTCTTCTTCTTCTTCTTCTTCTTCTTCTCCTTCTTCTTCTTCTTCTTCTTCTTTTTCTTCTTCTTCTTCTTCTCCTTCTTCTTCTTCTTCTTCTTCTTCTTCTTCTTCTTCTTCTTCTTCTTCTTCTTCTTCTTCTTCTTCTTCTTCTTCTTCTTCTTCTTCTTCTTCTTCTCCTTCTTTTCCTCCTTCTTCTTCTTCTTTTCCTCCTTCTTCTTTTCCTCCTTCTTCTTCTTCTTCTTCTTCTCCTTCTTCTTCGTGTTTTGATTGTTCATAGTGACACCAGTTTGTGTCGCTGAATCATTATATAACATATCTACGATTGCACAAATGTAAGTTACATACATGTTATTCATTCTCAGTGATTTTGGGATCTATACTTTGTCATCCAACTGGTATTTGCTTTCATATCTGAGACACATAATCAGGCTTGAATGATTTGTTAGCAAACGTTCATTCAGCCTGACAAAACGTGGGCTTCTGCCATCAAGGAAAATCACGATAAATGAATCCAATAACTGAAGCTAAGATGAGAGGCTGAGTACAAACTAAGAGCTTCTCGACTGCTGAATCAGTCACACCTAGAACCCTACCCTGCAAAAACCTGTTTAGCTTTGTGTGGTTTCCTTTGGAACTTCTAGGGCCTGTCTGACCCTCCACATCTAAAGATGTAGGGTATTAAAACGCTTCTAAAGTTTCGTCCCATTTAAAAAAACATGTGAGACTTCAGTTACCCCATTAATTATAATCCAGACATTCATTCAAATCCGTCCTGCTTCTGCACACTGGCTTATATTAGGATCCTACATCTGTTGGGGATAATTCCCCCTCACGTTGCAAACCTCTCCTCTGACAGTCTCCTAAGTCCTATTGCTCTTGTAATCTGTTCTGTAGCTGACGTGGGTGAATAGATTGTGTAGATCGCGTGCTGCGGACCAGGTGCTCAACCCACTGAAGTCCTTAGATAAAGGGAATCACATCCCAAATTGCACCCTATTCCCTATATAGTAGCCCATATGACTCTGGTCAAAAGGTGTTCACTATTTAGGGAAAAGGGTGGCATTTGGAAAGCATGCAAAGTGTGCTGGTTCCGTGCTGCTGGGAGCTGTGGGGTCCCGTTTTTCCCCCAATCCTCCCGTTTCCATGATCACACAGAGACAGAAATAGGCAGAGATAGATATATAGGGTCTCGCCAGCCAACTCGCTCGGTAGCCACTCACACAGATAAATTGCTTGCAGCAAACACCTCCAAACATCCAATGATTACGGCATGATTTGGTGAGCTGCGTGAAGCGTGATTCATTCTGTGTTTGATGGCGAGCAGAGCACACGTCAACATTATCTACAGGTAAGTGGACACCCAGGACAGATGGATGCTGCTGAAAACTGATCTGCCTCTTCCTCTTCCTCTCTCTTCTTAACTGACTGTTTCCCTCCTTCTCTCCTACTCAACGTCCGTTCCTGGAGCGTGAGAGACCGGAAGCTTATTGGTTCTGGCTGCTTAGGCTCACTTTCATCTTCAGGTCACATGATGCTTCATCAAATTACAGTTCACTCACAAACGACCCCTGTCCCACGTAGAATACATTACTACATTCACCCACAAACAACCACTGTCCCACATAGAATACATTACTACATTCACCCACAAACGACCCTCGTCCCACATATAATACATTACTACATTCACCCACAAACGACCCCTGTCCCACGTAGAATACATTACTACATTCACCCACAAAGGACCACTGTCCCAATTAGAATACATTACTACATTCACCCACAAACGACCCCTGTCCCAACTGGACTAGATAGATGAGTACATATACCGATAACCACAGTCCCAACTGGACTAGATAGATGAGTACATATACCGATAACCCCAGTCCCAACTGGACTAGATAGATGAGTACATATACCGATAACCACAGTCCCAACTGGACTAGATAGATGAGTACATATACCGATAACCCCAGTCCCAACTGGACTAGATAGATGAGTACATATACCGATAACCCCAGTCCCAACTGGACTAGATAGATGAGTACATATACCGATAACCACAGTCCCAACTGGACTAGATAGATGAGTACATATACCGATAACCCCAGTCCCAACTGGACTAGATAGATGAGTACATATACCGATAACCACAGTCCCAACTGGACTAGATAGATGAGTACATATACCGATAACCACAGTCCCAACTGGACTAGATAGATGAGTACATATACCGATAACCACAGTCCCAACTGGACTAGATAGATGAGTACATATACCGATAACCACAGTCCCAACTGGACTAGATAGATGAGTACATATACCGATAACCACAGTCCCAACTGGACTAGATAGATGAGTACATATACCGATAACCACCAGTCCCAACTGGACTAGATAGATGAGTACATATACCGATAACCACAGTCCCAACTGGACTAGATAGATGAGTACATATACCGATAACCACAGTCCCAACTGGACTAGATAGATGAGTACATATACCGATAACCACAGTCCCAACTGGACTAGATAGATGAGTACATATACCGATAACCACAGTCCCAACTGGACTAGATAGATGACATATACCGTACATCCCATGGACTAGATAGATGAGTACGATAACCACAGTCCCAACTGGACTAGATAGATGAGTACATATACCGATAACCCCAGTCCCAACTGGACTAGATAGATGAGTACATATACCGATAACCACAGTCCCAACTGGACTAGATAGATGAGTACATATACCGATAACCACAGTCCCAACTGGACTAGATAGATGAGTACATATACCGATAACCACAGTCCCAACTGGACTAGATAGATGAGTACATATACCGATAACCACAGTCCCAACTGGACTAGATAGATGAGTACATATACCGATAACCACAGTCCCAACTGGACTAGATAGATGAGTACATATACCGATAACACCAGTCCCAACTGGACTAGATAGATGAGTACATATACCGATAACCACAGTCCCAACTGGACTAGATAGATGAGTACATATACCGATAACCACAGTCCCAACTGGACTAGATAGATGAGTACATATACCGATAACCCCAGTCCCAACTGGACTAGATAGATGAGTACATATACCGATAACCACAGTCCCAACTGGACTAGATAGATGAGTACATATACCCAACTGGACTATAACCCGACAGTCCCAACTGGACTAGATAGATGAGTACATATACCGATAACCACAGTCCCAACTGGACTAGATAGATGAGTACATATCCCGATAACCACAGTCCCAACTGGACTAGATAGATGAGTACATATACCGATAACCCCAGTCCCAACTGGACTAGATAGATGAGTACATATACCGATAACCACAGTCCCAACTGGACTAGATAGATGAGTACATATACCGATAACCCCAGTCCCAACTGGACTAGATGGAGTACATATACCGATAACCACATCCCAGTGGACTAGATAGATGAGTACATATGCCGATAACCACAGTCCCAACTGGACTAGATAGATGAGTACATATACCGATAACCCCAGTCCCAACTGGACTAGATAGATGAGTACATATACCGATAACCCCAGTCCCAACTGGACTAGATAGATGAGTACATATACTGGACTAGATACAACCACAGTCCCAACTGGACTAGATAGATGAGTACATATACCGATAACCACAGTCCCAACTGGACTAGATAGATGAGTACATATACCGATAACCACAGTCCCAACTGGACTAGATAGATGAGTACATATACCGATAACCACAGTCCCAACTGGACTAGATAGATGAGTACATATACCGATAACCACAGTCCCAACTGGACTAGATAGATGAGTACATATACCGATAACCACAGTCCCAACTGGACTAGATAGATGAGTACATATACCGATAACCACAGTCCCAACTGGACTAGATAGATGAGTACATATACCGATAACCACAGTCCCAACTGGACTAGATAGATGAGTACATATACCGATAACCACAGTCCCAACTGGACTAGATAGATGAGTACATATACCGATAACCACAGTCCCAACTGGACTAGATAGATGAGTACATATACCAGTCCCAACTGGAACATATACCCAGTCCCAGTCCCAACTGGACTAGATAGATGAGTACATATACCGATAACCACAGTCCCAACTGGACTAGATAGATGAGTACATATACCGATAACCACAGTCCCAACTGGACTAGATAGATGAGTACATATACCGATAACCACAGTCCCAACTGGACTAGATAGATGAGTACATATACCGATAACCCAGTCCCAACTGGACTAGATAGATGAGTACATATACCGATAACCACAGTCCCAACTGGACTAGATAGATGAGTACATATACCGATAACCACAGTCCCAACTGGACTAGATAGATGAGTACATATACCGATAACCACAGTCCCAACTGGACTAGATAGATGAGTACATATACCGATAACCAGTCCCAGTGGACCCATAACCACAGTGGGACTAGATAGATGAGTACATATACCGATAACCCCAGTCCCAACTGGACTAGATAGATGAGTACATATACCGATAACCACAGTCCCAACTGGACTAGATAGATGAGTACATATACCGATAACCACAGTCCCAACTGGACTAGATAGATGAGTACATATACCGATAACCACAGTCCCAACTGGACTAGATAGATGAGTACATATACCGATAACCCCAGTCCCAACTGGACTAGATAGATGAGTACATATACCGATAACCACAGTCCCAACTGGACTAGATAGATGAGTACATATACCGATAACCCAGTCCCAACTGGACTAGATAGATGAGTACATATACCGATAACCCCAGTCCCAACTGGACTAGATAGATGAGTACATATACCGATAACCACAGTCCCAACTGGACTAGATAGATGAGTACATATACCGATAACCACAGTCCCAACTGGACTAGATAGATGAGTACATATACCGATAACCACAGTCCCAACTGGACTAGATAGATGAGTACATATACCGATAACCACAGTCCCAACTGGACTAGATAGATGAGTACATAACTGGACTAGATAGATGAGATAACCACAGTCCCAACTGGACTAGATAGATGAGTACATATACCGATAACCCCAGTCCCAACTGGACTAGATAGATGAGTACATATACCGATAACCACAGTCCCAACTGGACTAGATAGATGAGTACATATACCGATAACCACAGTCCCAACTGGACTAGATAGATGAGTACATATACCGATAACCACAGTCCCAACTGGACTAGATAGATGAGTACATATACCGATAACCCCAGTCCCAACTGGACTAGATAGATGAGTACATATACCGATAACCCCAGTCCCAACTGGACTAGATAGATGAGTACATATACCGATAACCACAGTCCCAACTGGACTAGATAGATGAGTACATAGTCCCACTGGACTAGATAGATGAGTACCCCGACAGTCCCAACTGGACTAGATAGATGAGTACATATACCGATAACCACAGTCCCAACTGGACTAGATAGATGAGTACATATACCGATAACCCCAGTCCCAACTGGACTAGATAGATGAGTACATATACCGATAACTGGACAGTCCCAACTGGACTAGATAGATGAGTACATATACCGATAACCCCAGTCCCAACTGGACTAGATAGATGAGTACATATACCGATACCACAGTCCCAACTGGACTAGATAGATGAGTACATATACCGATAACCCCAGTCCCAACTGGACTAGATAGATGAGTACATATACCGATAACCACAGTCCCAACTGGACTAGATAGATGAGTACATATACCGATAACCACAGTCCCAACTGGACTAGATAGATGAGTACATATACCGATAACCACAGTCCCAACTGGACTAGATAGATGAGTACATATACCGATAACCCCAGTCCCAACTGGACTAGATAGATGAGTACATATACCGATAACCCCAGTCCCAACTGGACTAGATAGATGAGTACATATACCGATAACCCCAGTCCCAACTGGACTAGATAGATGAGTACATATACCGATAACCACAGTCCCAACTGGACTAGATAGATGAGTACATATACCGATAATAGATGAGTACATATACCGATAACCAGTCCCAACTGGACTAGATAGATGAGTACATATACCGATAACCCCAGTCCCAACTGGACTAGATAGATGAGTACATATACCGATAACCACAGTCCCAACTGGACTAGATAGATGAGTACATATACCGATAACCCCAGTCCCAACTGGACTAGATAGATGAGTACATATACCGATAACCCCAGTCCCAACTGGACTAGATAGATGAGTACATATACCGATAACCACAGTCCCAACTGGACTAGATAGATGAGTACATATACCGATAACCACAGTCCCAACTGGACTAGATAGATGAGTACATATACCGATAACCCCAGTCCCAACTGGACTAGATAGATGAGTACATATACCGATAACCACAGTCCCAACTGGACTAGATAGATGAGTACATATACCGATAACCCCAGTCCCAACTGGACTAGATAGATGAGTACATATACCGATAACCCCAACTAGATAGATGAGTACATATACCGATAACCACAGTCCCAACTGGACTAGATAGATGAGTACATATACCGATAACCACAGTCCCAACTGGACTAGATAGATGAGTACATATACCGATAACCCCAGTCCCAACTGGACTAGATAGATGAGTACATATACCGATAACCCCAGTCCCAACTGGACTAGATAGATGAGTACATATACCGATAACCACAGTCCCAACTGGACTAGATAGATGAGTACATATACCGATAACCCCAGTCCCAACTGGACTAGATAGATGAGTACATATACCGATAACCCCAGTCCCAACTGGACTAGATAGATGAGTACATATACCGATAACCCCAGTCCCAACTGGACTAGATAGATGAGTACATATACATATACGATAACCCCAGTCCCAACTGGACTAGATAGATGAGTACATATACCGATAACCCCAGTCCCAACTGGACTAGATAGATGAGTACATATACCGATAACCCAGTCCCAACTGGACTAGATAGATGAGTACATATACCGATAACCACAGTCCCAACTGGACTAGATAGATGAGTACATATACCGATAACCCCAGTCCCAACTGGACTAGATAGATGAGAGTACATATACCGATAACCCCAGTCCCAACTGGACTAGATAGATGAGTACATATACCGATAACCCCAGTCCCAACTGGACTAGATAGATGAGTACATATACCGATAACCACAGTCCCAACTGGACTAGATAGATGAGTACATATACCGATAACCACAGTCCCAACTGGACTAGATAGATGAGTACATATACCGATAACCACAGTCCCAACTGGACTAGATAGATGAGTACATATACCGATAACCCCAGTCCCAACTGGACTAGATAGATGAGTACATATACCGATAACCCCAGTCCCAACTGGACTAGATAGATACATATACCGAGTAACTGGACTAGATACATATACCGATAACCCCAGTCCCAACTGGACTAGATAGATGAGTACATATACCGATAACCACAGTCCCAACTGGACTAGATAGATGAGTACATATACCGATAACCCCAGTCCCAACTGGACTAGATAGATGAGTACATATACCGATAACCCCAGTCCCAACTGGACTAGATAGATGAGTACATATACCCAACTGGATAACCCCAGTCCCAACTGGACTAGATAGATGAGTACATATACCGATAACCCCAGTCCCAACTGGACTAGATAGATGAGTACATATACCGATAACCCCAGTCCCAACTGGACTAGATAGATGAGTACATATACCGATAACCCCAGTCCCAACTGGACTAGATAGATGAGTACATACCGATAACCCCAGTCCCAACTGGACTAGATAGATGAGTACATATACCGATAACCACAGTCCCAACTGGACTAGATAGATGAGTACATATACCGATAACCCCAGTCCCAACTGGACTAGATAGATGAGTACATATACCGATAACCCCAGTCCCAACTGGACTAGATAGATGAGTACATATACCGATAACCCCAGTCCCAACTGGACTAGATAGATGAGTACATATACCGATAACCACAGTCCCAACTGGACTAGATAGATGAGTACATATACCGATAACCCCAGTCCCAACTGGACTAGATAGATGAGTACATATACCGATAACCACAGTCCCAACTGGACTAGATAGATGAGTACATATACCGATAACCCCAGTCCCAACTGGACTAGATAGATGAGTACATATACCGATAACCCCAGTCCCAACTGGACTAGATAGATGAGTACATATACCGATAACCCCAGTCCCAACTGGACTAGATAGATGAGTACATATACCGATAACCACAGTCCCAACTGGACTAGATAGATGAGTACATATACCGATAACCACAGTCCCAACTGGACTAGATAGATGAGCACACATATACCGATAGCCCCAGTCCCAACTGGACTAGATAGATGAGTACATATACCGATAACCACAGTCCCAACTGGACTAGATAGATGAGTACATATACCATAACCCCAGTCCCAACTGGACTAGATAGGATGAGTACATATACCGATAACCATAGTCCCAACTGGACTAGATAGATGAGTACATATACCGATAACCACAGTCCCAACTGGACTAGATAGATGAGTACATATACCGATAACCACAGTCCCAACTGGACTAGATAGATGAGTACATATACCGATAACCACAGTCCCAACTGGACTAGATAGATGAGTACATATACCGATAACCACAGTCCCAACTGGGACTAGATAGATGAGTACATATACCGATAACCCAGTCCCAACTGGACTAGATAGATGAGTACATATACGATAACCCCAGTCCCAGCTGGACTAGATAGATGAGTACATATACCCAAATCGCCACAGTACAGCTGGACTAGATAGATGAGTACATATACCCGTGCCCCAGTCCCAACTGGACTAGATAGATGAGTACATATACCGATAACCACAGTCCCAACTGGACTAGATAGATGAGTACATATACCGATAACCACAGTCCCAACTGGACTAGATAGATGAGTACATATCCCGATAACC